>NC_028454.1:3368694-3378669 GCF_000263155.2 Setaria italica | reverse complement strand
CAGTGGCTCAGCTATCGTCCCAAACTCGGGGGCTATGCGCCAATTACTACCTCGAAATACGTCCGATAGCTTGCTCGCTCTCAAACTCGGGGGCTAAGCACCAATTACTACTTGGAATACTTCCGGTAGCTCTGCTCGCTCTCAAAGTCGGGGGGCTAAGCACCAATAAATACTGGACGTGACTCCTACAGCTCACCTGGCGCATAAGCTTAGGGGCTGGACGATGCAAAACTACTCGAATAATAATTGGTGTGAAGACTAAAGCTCGCTAGACCCTCGGATTGATTAATTAATCATTCCAAGGCTTGGGGGCAGATAAGCTACACGCCAACAGTTGATTTTTTTCCAAGATGAAAGAAGAAGATTCAAGATTTTATTGACCCTTAGCATGATTCTTTAATTCAACCTAAGGCTTAGGGGCTACTCCATATGGAGTGCGACTTCCGTCGCCCTCCATATCACATTCCAAAAATGAAGATTACAAAATCAAGACGATCAAGGGCCCGAGCACCCCGTAGCCTCATGTCAGCTTTGAGGAACTTTGAAGATTCAGCCAGACAAAGTACTCGAAGAGCCCCCCCACTACTTTTGGGGGGGGGGGGGGTGGCGGGGCCGCGGGAGGGACTGAAGACCTATGACGCCTGTAGTGGAATTCTCTAGCAGCGAGATAATAAAACAGTATAAAACCTAACACGGAATTCCGCCATCTAGTTGAACTGTTTATAGGTAGGTGAGATCGGATACCCTGAGGAAGAGTTGGTAGTTGAGGGCGACGTCGTTGATCCTGGGCAGGATCCTGTGGAGGGGCCCGGGGCGGAGGAAGACCAGCACGTTGGCGGCGAGCAGCGCCGCCGTGACGGGCGGCCTGGCGGAGTCCGGGCGACCGTACGCGAACGCCACCTGCAGCCCCAGCAGGGGAATCACCCCCTTCATCGGATCGAAGGCGAAGTCGCCCGGCCGCCGGAAGCTGCTCATGCCGGAACCCATCTCCGAGACCGCCGACCGCCGCAGCCTTCGCGCAAACTGTTGCTGCTCGAAAATCCCTCTGCTTTCCTATCGTCTCGCCGCACCTGACTCCCTCCTATTTCGGAATTTTGGTTTCCCTTTTGAGAAGGGATGGATTGCGGCGAGGCGAGCGTACCTTGGGAGAACTCTAGGCGGCCCCGCCGCAGGGCCGCTGCTGCTGCGCCCCCAGTTTGTTCGATTTGCGTTCACCCCATCTCGTTTTTTTCCTTTTTCTTTTCGAGGAATTTATTTTCTTTCTTTCCTTCAATAAATTTGTCTTTTATACCAACCCAAACCCTTTTGGAAGGTGTTTACAAACTCTTTCAATGGATAAGGTTGAAGTGGAATTTTACAACCTCAAATCCTTTTGGAATGTGTTTACAAACTCTTTCAATGGATAGGGTTGAAGTCGGAATTTTACAACCTCTCGTAAGGGCAAGTACATTGGTATTGTGTAATAGGTGATCTCATGCATCAAAACGTAATCTTGAGACGAGTTAACAAACAACATGTACAATGGGTTGTCTTTTTAAGTTGCCTCATAGTAATTATATTTCCTTAATTTATGCATAGGAAAAAAGAAATATTGTAAGTTGTATGCAACCACAATTTGTACAATGGTGGAGTAGTCGTCTCATAGTCATAAAATCTAGCCTATGAGGTGGTTGTTTCGTAAAACAACGGCCTCTTTCTCTTTCTCCCACTCTCTCCTCCACATCAGTAAAGATCTGACGTGACATTGCATGAGACAACTTATAAGATTGATGAGGTGTAGTAATATACTTCCTCTAAGTATGACAGAACCATTACTGTAACTCGTTGAACATCGCATTGCGACAAGCCACGGCCGATGGATGGCTGGCCGTTTTTGTTACCCGTTACCACCAGGTGGCTAGTGCCAAGGATAAATGGAGGAACATCCTGTTGGATAATCATGTCTTAAAAAGTTTTCGATCAAAGATTATCAGTAAATTCCATAATCATTTCTCGACTAAGGTTATCAATAAATTACATACCTCCTGCATTGGCTAATCAGTTTTTTAAAGATTTTCGACCAAAGATTATCAGTAAATTACATACATCCTCGTGTCTACAATGCCGTGCCAACCGTCTCCTGATGGGCTGAGCTAAGGGTGGATAGATGGTGGCATCTCAGCTGATTTTCTAACAGGCGCAAAGTTTTTTGTTTCTCATCTAGTGTAATTCGTATCCTTATCTAACCCTTAGCATTCTAATTTGTTCGTGGAGAGCGAAATATCAAATAGCATTCTTGTATGATAAATTGTGCTCCCAAAATCAACCTAACAAACCTCAAACATGTAATTTGTAGCAGTGTGTTGTCTTCGTCGTTTGTGGTGGCCCTGGTGCCGGTTACCTCCCTAGTTGCTCATTCTCACCGTTCTCTGTTGAATCGTTTTTCCCAGACTGGAAAGACCATGATGACCAATTGACCATTGCAGTCCTGTCAAAATTCCTTCTCTTCCGTAGCTCCATAGCAAGTTAGTTTCTGAATTGACTTAGAGAGCTTAATCTTAAATTCCATCTGTGCTTCATCACTTTCATTTTTAATGTAGATGACCTGTGAAAGCATCTACATAAATCACATTGAACAATCAGACTACTTTAGGTGATCTAGTTTAGGCGAATTCAGGTGAACCTTCCCCGATTTTACACAGTATGAACCCTTTATTTAGAACCATTTCCACTATCCATGCAACCATCCAAAACACCCACTGCTGAGATTTGTTTAATTGGTAACAAAAAAAAACGAAAAGAGAATGCAACTGTTATGACAATGTATAGATGACACCAAACATTCCGATGTTCTGAATGTCTAAGTTATGTAAAAAATTGACTGCCATGAACGAACAAAAGTGACGATATATGCTCAAGTACTTTAATTTCAACATCGCCTGAGATGATTTATACAAAAGGTAGTCAATAACTAAGTACTACCAAGGCTTTGAACAACCTACAGAATGGAGCCAGCTCCTTCAAATGGTGAGGCAAAAATCAATTATGTAAACTGCCCCTCATCGTGAGAAGAAACAAATATGCCATCACTTTCTAGCATTGCTCAAATGCTAGTATGCAATATTTGTACTGGTAGCAATGACTTACATCATCTGTCAAATCTTTGAAGCCTCCTACGGCGTATCTCAACAACTGAGAGCTCACCACTACCCCCAGCTTGATGATTCTGTCTCTGTGAAAAAGAACGGTCCTCTCGCGCAGTGCTGCACATCTCACAGATATCTGTGGCAATTGAGTTGTCATAGGTGCAGGTTGAGCATCTCCATAACCCTCGACCTGTCTCTCTTGCTGATGCACGGCGCCCAACCCTGCCCCGGCCTGTTATGCGACCTTGTGATCTGACAGATCGCAGAAGTTTCTGAGCAAATTTCAGTGGCCAGGTCACGACCTTGGTAATGCTTGAAATCAGAAGAGTCAATGGATCTGGCCCGTTGAATGTGCGCTTCAGCCAAAGGTAAACCAGTCCAGCAAGTATCCCACCAAGATGGCCAAGAAAGGATGTCCCAGGAATGAAAATCTGGATGAGGATTAACTCAGCCCAAGCAGCATATTTCGCTGGAATAACCATTCCGTGCAGATACACAAAATCGTCCGACCAGGCATTCAGCACGACCTTCATGGCAAAGAGCACACCAGAGAATCCAACAGCATATTGATCATAATACGCAGTGTAATCACCAAACAGGATTAAGCCCTTTGCCAAGAGTAGCGTGATACCCTGGGACAGGCCAAGCAATGCAGCAACCATGGAAGCAAACTCAGCACTACCCATTGATGTTTCAAGCTGTATGCCCTTCCACAATAGCGATGTCATGTTGTAGAAGAGGTGGCTTTCGCTCAAGTGGTAGAAAGGTGACAGGAAGAAGCGCGCCCAGTCGCGATACTGCAAAAATGTTCATCGTGATTAGTCTAGGAGGTTAGAACTGCACAGAGATATCAGCGTGATTGCAGGACTATGTACAACCATTGGGTGATGGTGTCCTAGGCTCCTAGCACATCTCGTGTGTCCTTACTGGAAATCGAATTTGCGTATTATTAATATCGCAGCAGTGGAAAATAAA
Source organism: Setaria italica (assembly GCF_000263155.2). NCBI lineage: Eukaryota > Viridiplantae > Streptophyta > Magnoliopsida > Poales > Poaceae > Setaria > Setaria italica. The sequence continues at coordinate 3,374,569 of NC_028454.1, read as the reverse complement.
AACTTTATTATTGGCAAGCGCATGTTCATTCCCCTTTTCTACAACATACCCCAACTGCAACTCACATGTTTCATCAGAAAAAGGGTGGGGATTTTGTTGCGTGTACTGAAATTCCGCCTTCAGATAACGTTACGGACAGGTAGGCAAGGTTGGGTACCTCGATGATGAGTTGCGGATTGAAGGAGACTCGATCAATCGATGGCAGGATCTCGTGGAGCGCTCCGGGCCGGAGGTAGATCAGCGCGTTGGCGGCGAGCAGCGCCGCGGTCACGGGTGGCCGGGAGGCGCCCGCGCGGCCGTACTCCATCAGCACCTGGAGCGCCAGCAGGGGCAGCATCCCCCTCGACGCCTCGAGGCCGAAGCCGCGCCGCCGGCCTCTGCTCATGCCGGCCCCCATCTCCCGAGACCGCGGGGCCGCCACAGGACCAAAGCCGCAGCTTCCTTCAGTCCTCCACACGCAAACTCTCCGCTCGAAATTCCTCCGCCTTCCTATCGACTTGCGGCGCTGGACTCATTTTATTTGTGGACTGGTTTGGGGATTTTGGTTTGCTTCTTTCTTCGGGCGCAAGGGAAGGAACGGATGGCGGCGAGGCGACCGAACCTTCGGGAGGACTCTAGCGGTCTTGCCCCGCCGCTCCGCCCCCAAGTTCGCTTCGCCTCATCGCCCCTCTTGTTTTTTTCCCCCTTATCCCTTATAAAAGAAAGAAACATTGGATTCCTTTTTTTCTCCCCTATTTTCCTTTTTCTTTCAGGGGAAACGTTTTCATTTTTTTTCTTCAATAAATCTTTGCCCCTTCGTCCATAAAATCAAGAGCTACTCTTGCAACCTTACGAGTTTATCCTAAAAGTTCGCGGTTGATTTCTTCAATTGTCTTGACTCATGAGTATCATTCTTACGGTAATCTTGAGTAGCATTTTTTTTCCACAGACGCAAAAGCATGGATGGGTTTTGCTAGTCCGATTTAAATAAATAACACACATGCCTACAAGCAATAAAACACTAGAACTATAAACAAGCAGGATCTAAATAAACCCAAACAGAGAACAACCAGATAGGTTATTTTGTCAAAAATTAGTATAGGTTTTTCATATTTTCCTAATTTAAAATGAATTATTATGATCTCTTTTAAGATTAAATGATATTTTTTATTATTTCTATAAAAATGAAAAACCACATTTGAAACAATCCGGAGGATTAATTTGTCATTTCAACAGTTGGATGTAGTTTAGAATTGAAAATTGATCTATCGTTTAAATTGGAGGGTGTAATAAACAGGATTCCTAACTTGTCAAAAATAATTTTGATATATTTTGGTGACAAAACTGGCTTTTGTGTGTTAAGATGCCATGGAAAATGTTCCATGATCTAAATTGAACTGATAATAAAGTAAATATACTGATAATCCCTCTATTTTAAATATATGACACTTAAAACAAGCAAACTAATTAGTTTAGTTTCAAAATAACAAACTTGTTTTAAATTTCACCTTTTTATATGAGTATTTCTCCTAGTAATGCTAGTATTCAAAAAAATTATGTAAGTATCATTTGTGACTCACTTTACCTTCGTACATTTACAATAAATTAATTTAATAAGATGAACAGTCAAACATTGCAAAAAAAGTCAATAATGACAAAATTTTGATACGGATGGAGTACCATATAGTAAATACCTACTCATCAAAAGAAATAAGAAAAAATAAATAAATATAATCAAATAAAGCTGTTGGCAAGAGGTTTGCTCCACGTTGGCAATAAAGCCTAGCTAATGACCTTTCTCTATTCTAATTCTAATTAGAATTTTCCTTAGATTGTCACTCCAAAAATTAAAACAGACTTCAGATGGATACACAACCATCCCTATGTTATTGTATCATAAGATTATAAAAATGGTCTACCACTAGTGTGAGGATGCACTGCAGTACATGCAATTTGAATGTTCTAGCAAAAAAAAAAACAGCAAAGCACTGTTCCAGCCAGTAACTGAGCAATTACACTATCATCGGACATAAAACTGTAGGCAAACAAACCCACTAAGTGAGAATTGTTTTCAATTCTCTCAATAGAATAGTATAGAAGTATAGATATATAATAGTATAGATAGATGTGTGGTGGGCAGCGAAAGAAAAGGTGGATAGCTTGGGTATGTACTATTCTTTTGGCACCACAAATCTGACATCCCCACCGTATTTCACCTCACAATTGTAGGGGGGGGGCACGGGCACACCGCACACACCACATGGTTAATCATCATAACTAATGTGCACTTGTGTTTATGAAAAACATGCATGACTAATTTAAAATATATCTAGTTTAAAAAAAATTAAAATATATATTCACGAACTCTAGTATATCAACAGCTATAGGAGAGTTTTTAATAAAAATAATAATATGAAAAAAAAACATGTCGTTCGTGTGAATCTGTGATTGCCGAACACACGCCGTACGTTGTTTTCATTCGATACTCCCAAATTGTGATATTTTGTGTATGGCATTTAGGAAAAAAAAACATATAAGTATATAACATACAAACGGGCCCTCGGTAAACTTGAGAGGAATGACTGAATGAGAATGATGAAATAGCCTTTGGTTCGGTATGACTTAATTGATCAATCATGGAAGGTGGGCCAATACTTTAACCAATCCTGTTAGTTTACAGATTATATTTCCTTTCCTTTTATTGTTTGCACTGACTGGACGGGCGATAGTGGGCGGGGCGGGACCCACAGCACACCCAATTCGTGGTCGTGTGTCGTGTCGCGTCAGCATCTTCAAGTTCAAGGATGGGAGGGAAACGGAAAGAAAAGAAAACCCAAATTGGATGGAGGAAGAAGACGAAGCTGCCAGTGGCCACTGCCATCCTCCTCCTCTAAAAAAACAAAGACTCGCACTCGCAGTCCATTTGCGATGGCTATTCCTCGTGCAACGATTCCCGCACCAACCACCACCCGCAGAGCAGCAGCTCCTCCTCTCGGATCCGATCGCGCCGCCATGCGCTCGCTCCGCGTCGCCGTCATCGGCGCCGGAGCCGCGGGCCTGGCCACGGCCCGCGAGCTCTGCCGCGAGGGCCACGCGCCCGTCATCTTCGAGCGCTCCGGCGGCGTCGGGGGCACCTGGATCTACGAGCCGCGGGAGGACGGCGGCCACTCCAGCCTCTACGAGTCGCTCCGCACCAACCTGCCCCGCGAGGTGATGGGCTTCCTCGACTTCCCCTTCGCCGCGGCGCCGGATTCTTTGGACACTCGCAGGTTCCCTCGCCACGAGGAGGTGCTGCGCTACCTCCAGGAATTCGCGCGCCGCTTCGACCTCCACGGCCTCGTCCGCTTCGGCACCGAGGTCACCGCCGTCGACGTCCTCCAGGATCGCCACCACTGGAGGGTGAGGTGGAGGAAGGCTGCTGGTGGTGGTGGTACTGATGCTGACGCGGCACGAACTGGGGAAGACGAAGAGGAACAGGAGGAGTCCTACGATGCCGTCGTGGTCTGCAACGGCCACTACACGGAGCCGCGCATCGCCGACATCCCCGGTAATATAATTATCCGATCGATCGAGATCGATCGATCGAGTAGATAGATGTTCATCGTCAGTCCTGTTGAACTCCTGATGATCGACGCTGCTGCTTCCTGCTGCTGCTCTATCTGCATTCTGCAGGCGTTGACGCCTGGCCTGGCAAGCAGATGCACAGCCACAGCTACCGCGTGCCGGATCCATTCCGCGATCAGGTGCTCCGATCCGTCCGTCTCAATCGATTGATTACAGTTTACACCCGGTCAATTGAATCGAACGAAATCATGCATGTGACCGATTTAAAAATTGATGTGCCGACTGACTGCCGACTGTATGCAGGTTGTGGTGATCATAGGTGCCAAGAACAGCGGCGGCGACATCTCCCGGGACATCGCCGGCGTCGCCAGGGAGGTGCACATGGCCAACAGAGCGTCCCCCGCCGCCACCTGCGAGAGGCTGCCCGGCTACCACAACCTGTGGCTGCACTCCATGGTGGAACGCGCTGATGCCGACGGCAGCGTCGTGTTCCGCGACGGCACCTCCGTCAGAGCCGACGTCATCATGCACTGCACCGGCTACAAGTACAGCTTCCCCTTCCTCGCCGGCGAGACGGTCTCCGTCCACGACAACCGCATCCACCCGCTCTACAAGCACGTCTTCGTGCCGCGGCTGGCGCCGAGCCTCGCCTTCATCGGCCTGCCCTTCAAGGTCATCCCGTTCCCGCTGGTCCAGCTCCAAGCCAGCTGGGTCGCCGGCGCCCTGTCGGGGCGGATCCAGCTCCCGTCGGAGGAAGAGATGATGGAGGATGTGCGGGCACTGTACTCGCAGCTGGAGGCCATCGGATGGCCCGTTCGGTACACGCACTGCTTGAAGCACGATCAGTTCGATTACGATGACTGGCTGGCGGAGCAGTGCGGCCACGCCAAGGTGGAGGGCTGGAGGAGGCAGATGTACGACGCCGCCAGCAAGAAGAAGGTGGAATGCCCGGAGACATACCGAGATGAGTGGGACGATCACCATCTGCTGGAGCAAGCGAACCAGGACTTCCAAAAGTATCATTGAATCCTCTAGCTACATTAATTGCACATATACAATTGTTCTTCAGAGTTCAGACAATAATCATTTTTGTCCCCTTTCATCAGTCATCACAAACAAACATAGGCTATTCCGTTGCATATACATGGACCTGAAAGGCTGGAAGTGTAAATCAGTTAGGTGTTCTTTGTTGGGATGATCTCGCGGCCAAACTAACGACGCGTCCTGATTGGGGGCGCCGAAGCAGCACTGTACTATTTATCAACATTTCAATTGCATATCTTCATCTCAAGGAAGAATGAGAGCCATTAGCATTACATTTGTAAGGTGATCACTTGGGAGCAGAGGGGTTCACTACTCACAGAAAACTAAATGGCAAAATGTTAGGATTCTGAAAATCAATCATGTTTCATGCTACATTGCTACTTGATTCAGTGAAACATCCACGCATGCATTATACTGTCGAAATAAATACTAGGGGCAAGCTAGTTCAACAAAGATAGCTAGCTACGCGCGTTACACCATGTCGACGACGTCGTCCTCCAGCGAGTAGATGGCGTCCGGATCGCCGCCGTCCAGCGCGCGCACCCGGTTCCGTATCCTCCGCAGCGCCCCCTCGACGGCAAGGTCCACCGCGTCCTTGCTCGCCTCCTTCAGCTCCGGCGTGCTGCCGTGCCGCCGGTAGAGTACCCTGGGCGCCATCTCCAGCAGGCGCGCCCGCATCCTGGCCACCTGGGCCTCCGGCACGGCTGCCAGCACGTCGGCGATCCTGACGCCACCCATCACCACCGACTCCTTGGGTATGGTGACGGAGAACTGGTCGTAGCCCCCGGGCGGCAGGTGCCAGCCGTACTGCAGGCGCGCGGCGTCGTGCTCAAAGAAGACCGGCACGCAGCCGGCGACGATGGCGTCGAAGGTGTTCCGGCGCGACGGCGTGTCCCCGGGCGGCTCGAGGCAGAATCTGGCCCTAAGCATGGGGCGCATGTACACGCCGGGGTCGAGCGCGCAGGCGCCGGCGGAGCAGTCGACGACGATGCAGGAGGCGGTGCGGTTGGCGCACTCGGCGAGGATGGCGCCGCGGATGTTGGGCCTGGATGGCTTGGAGACGCCGCCGGCGTAGAGCATGAGCGCCGTGCGGCGGGGAGCGGCGCGCGCGGGCGAGCCAGGCCCGCAGGCGCGGCAGCGACGCCCGGATGGAAAGGAGGTCGGGTGCGGGGACGGCGTGCTCCTGCCACGGCCAGGCGCGGACTCGAGCGTGAGGATGGTGAAGTTGCGGAGCTCCGGGAGGCGGAGCACGAGTGGTGCCGTACATCCTGCCGGGCTGCTGGTCGCC
>NC_028454.1:3178472-3368594 GCF_000263155.2 Setaria italica | reverse complement strand
AGGGCGTCGAGGGCGGCGTAGTAGGGGACGAAGACGGCGTCGGCGCGGGCGGGGCGGCTGACGAGGCAGGGGAGCTCGAGGACGCGGCGGTGGAAGAAGGGCTCCAGGAGGCGGGCGTCGGTGCGGTACCAGGAGCGGCTGCCGTTGTGGGTGCGCGGGCCAAGGCCGTGGTTGGCGAGCGAGGCGCAGGCGGGGGTGGAGCCCGGGTCGGCCAGCGGGAACGCGGTGGCGCAGTGTCGGAGGAGCTCCGTGTTGAAGCGCGCGGGGAGGCGGCGGACGTGGATGCGGCGCCCGGCGCAGGGATCCTGGGCCTGGGCGGCGGCGGTGGCGACGGTGCAGCAGGCGAGGAGCCGGAAGAGGAGAAGGCGACAGCAGCAGCCGGGACGAAGCATCTCGATCGGTGAATCAAGCCTTCGTGGGGCATTGAGAAGAAATGGCGGCATGCGTGGGCGAAGAAGACGAAGGATCTGCCTGGAGCCATGTCCTCCATGTCTCGCGGATCATATGCGTATCAGTCAATCAGTTGGGGGGATGATGGATTGATGGCGCGCATGCCGCATCCTTCGCCTTTCCCGGCAGTTCCGTCCCGTCCGCCTTTGAACTGAACCATCCATGCAGAGAATACAATTGCTGCTGGGCTCATCATTGGAACCCCGGCCCACGCAAGTATAGATTTCCATTTGGCCCGCGGCACGACATTTTGGCCCGGTACAGGCACAGCGGCCTTGCAGGCCGGGCCGGCCTTGGGCTGCTACCTTAGCACGTGGGCTGGCCTGGCACGGCCTGGCCCATTTGGCCCGTGGGCCAGCAACGGCCGGCACGACCTGTTTAGGCCTGCCTCGCTCGGCCAAAGGCCGTATAAAGCGTCGGCGCCGACCGCCCCCGGCCGAAACCCTAACCCCCGTGCCCGCTCCCTCCCGCATCGAGCCGCCTCTCGCCCTCTCCACTCTCTAGCGCTCCCTCGCTCCCTCCCGGCTCCTCGCCTCCTCCCTAGATCCTCCGCCGTCCTTGCCCACCGCCGGCTCGCCGGTGGCCGGTGGCCCCTCCGCCTCCCTCCCCCCGTAATTGCTCCTCCACTCTCAGATCCGACGTACTCGCCCGCCGTCGGCTTGCCGGTGGCCCCTCCGCTTCCCTCCCCCCAGAACTGCTCCTCCACTCTCAGATCTGGCGTCCTCACCCGCCGGCGGCTTGCCGGTGGCCCCTCCGCGGCTCCGCCTCCCTACCCCTGTAACTGCTCCTCCACTCTCAGATCCGGCGTCCTCGCCCGCCGCCAGCTTGCTGGTGGCCCGTCCGCGGCTCCACCTCCCTACCCCTGTAACTGCTCCTCCCCTCTTAGATCCGGCGTCCTCGCCCACCGCCGGCTCGCCGGTCACCCATCCGCCTCCCTCCCTGTAACCCCGCTTCTCCCCTAGCCCCTCTGGCCCTCCGCCTCCCTCGGTTCCTCGCCTCCTCCCCCCGACCCTCGCAAATCCACCTCACTCCCTGGTTCCCCACCGTTGCAGTTCGTCTTTTCCGGCTCCGGGCTCCGGCTGCGCAGGTAAACAACCTCCTCTCGTTCCTCTTCTTCTTTTGACCCCTTGTAGATCCGCCTCCCTCACTTTTCTCCTCTTGTAGGTCTCTTACAGGGGCCGCGCGTCGTTGAGGAATGGAGCCGCCGAGGCGACGACGTCAACGGTGGAGCGCTCGAGGGTGTGACTGTTGGGATACGAGGTAGGCTACACTAGCGCAAATCAAAATTTCTACCGCGTAAAAATCAGGAAGAACTGCCGTATAAGGATCACGGGATTACCACTCGACGCACTACTGGTGCGGAAGATGTAGATATGCGTCGATGCAGTGAAGACGATCACGTAGTCATACGTAGTCGATCAACGTAGTCGTACGTAGTCGATCACGTCAACGTCCAGCAGCTCCTCAGCAGCTCGTCCACGTGCAGCAAGATCGCCCCCGGTGCCACGGCTCGTCGTCGGCTCGTCGTGGCTCGTCGGCGGCTCGTCCAAGTGCTGCAGGCGCAACACCTCCAAGGTATCCACACGTGCAGGGAGGAAGCATCGCAAGCCGGACTGCTAGATCCGCGAGTTGCAACAGGCGAGGGCGTGGGAGGCGCGACAGGTGTGTTTCGCCAAAAAGGTGTAAACCCTAGGGCGCCCCCACCCCTCTATTTATAGAGGTTCCTGACGGGCCTCTGGGTCTGAGGCCCATTAGTACTTCTAAACCTAATCCAACTCGGATCAGATCCGAATTGGGCTTCCAGCCCCTTAAATGTGTGACCCTATGGGTTCGGATACGTATAGACATGGCCCGAGTACTCCTACTCGGCCCAATAGTCGGTAGCGGCCTCTAGCAAGACGTGCCAACTCCTATACGCACACGAAGATCATATCAGATGAACCATCACAACATAATATACATGCTATTCCCTTTGCCTCACGATATTTGGTCTAGCTTCAAGTCGACCGCTCTTTCTCGATTCTGTGATTCGGAATCACTTTGTGGGCTAACTCTTAACCGTACGTAGCATGGCCATGCATTTTTGGATCCGATCACTCGAGGGGCCCAGAGATATCACTCTCAATCAGAGAGGGGCAAATCCCATCTTGATTGACCATGTCTCATAGCATGCTCCTTGACAAACCCGAAAGCTACCTTTATAACTACCCTGTTACGGCGTAGCGTTTGATAGCCCCTAAGTAGGTCGATCCACATCTAGAATACATGCGACAATCTCAGGTCTAAGAACAAAGCGTATATGTTGTTTAAAGAGAGAACTACTTCTCGTGTTGGGTCAGTCCTAGCACATGTCTCCACATGTGTCCACATTATTAGTTCAACATCTCCATGTCCATGACTTGTGAAACATAGTCATCAACTAATACATGTGCTAGTCTAATATTCATGTGTGTCCTCACATGAACTCCGACTAGGGACAACTTTAGAATAACCATACAAGTAAAGAGTTTCACATACAATTCACATAATTGCAAATCAATTCAAGTAGCCTTTAATGGATATTCAATGAACACAATATACAAATCATGGATACAAATGGAATATCATCATCTCTATGATTGCCTCTAGGGCATACCTCCAACAGTCTCCCACTTGCACTAGAGTCAATCTAGAAGGTACCTAATACCCATAGCTCTTACATGCGCATCATGCTTAGCCTTTCTTTGCCTCTTTCATGCTGAACCGCTTCAACACTTTGTCAATGTAAGTATCTTGGCTTAAACCTATAAGCCTTCTCGATCTATCTCTATAGATCTTAATGCCCAGAATATATGCCGCTTCCCCTAAGTCCTTCATCGAAAAACTATTTTTCAGTGAAGTCTTTACGGACTCAAGCATAGGAATGTTATTTCCAATTAGTAATATGTCATCCACATATAAGATTAGAAATACTACAGAGCTCCCACTAACCTTCTTGTAAACACAAGACTCTTCTTCGTTCTTGGTGAAGTCAAACCCTTTGACCACTTCATCAAAACGAATGTTCCAACTCCTAAATGCTTGCTTCAATCCATAAATGGATCTCTGAAGCTTGCATACCTTTTCAGCATTTTTCGGATCGACAAAACCCTCGGGTTGTATCATAAATCGATTGTTTTTTGGAGAGAGAGACGCCGAGACAACTGATTGACAATGGAAATAATCATCACGAAATGTACTTTCAAAAAATTCAATTGCTTTTAATTTCTTTGAAACGTCATATTTTCACAGAAATCATTGGTCAGTATTTCACATCTTAGGCTTTATGTTGCTACCAGGCTATCAGGTTTTTACTCTGTACTATTCGTTTAGTCTTCAAAACGTATGTCCCTAATAATACCTTCTGATCCAGTTAACAAATCGATCATTTACTCCCATCATCGATGCCTAAGCCAGACTCGCTAAATAATGAAGTCTAATAGGTCTGATAATTACTGAAAGCGTGCATGCATAATTAATTCTACTTGCACTGCAGCAGAAAACATCTATCCTGGCAGCTAAAACATATATGTGTTGGTGGGTTTCGCACCCGCCAGCAACTTTTTGTCAGTGCAAATACGATCTGCGCTGTCAGGTGCTTGATCGTCACCACAAATTGGATCTGCGCTGATGGATGCTTAAGAAGTCCGCTAGCAAAAATAACTTTAGCAAACAAAAAAAAGCCAGCCGTAAGCGCTCGTCCGTTAGTACCGTGGCCGCGCCGCCGCCTCGTGCTGCAGCTCACGTCGTCGTGAGCCTGAGGCAGACCTTCTTGGCTCTGGACTCCACCACGTGCGCCCACCCCAGAGCACTGCCGTTTATGCGTAGCGACTTGGCCTACGCCTCTGCGCCATGCGCCAGCCGCGGAGCTCCGCGTGAGCGCGTCAAGCTTGGAGGCGGCGGCAAGCCACTGATGCCTCCTTCCCCATCTGGAGTCGCCGCCGAGCGCGTAGGTCCGCGTAGAGCTCAGCAGTGGTGGCGTGCCTTTGATGCCTCCTTCCCCAATCGGAGCCATAGCCACCTGCAGCGGCGGCCAAGGATATAAGCAGCATGGTCACCTCGTCAGCAGTTCGCTTCATCCCCAGTGCGCATCGGCAATCACCCTTCACATCCTTGCCAACCTGAGCAACGAATATGCAGTGATTTTGTTTTTGTTCATTTACTACAATTAATTTCGGTGCCGCTATTCTTGCAAGATTGAGCACGTACCTCGGACGAGCTGCATGAGCAGCGGCAGAAGCTTGCCGTCGCGCACTAGAGCTGCCTAAGGTCTGCCGGTCGTAGCGCCTCTGCTCATGTTGTCGCAACTGCCTGTGGCTCCGGTTGACGCGGCTCGTGCCCGCACCAGACACCAGTATGGGGCCACCAGCAGCGGCTCCGCCATCTGTAGCTTGCCAACGCAACACGCGCTAGCCACCGCTCCATCGTCTGAGCCGGCCGCAACTTCATTGTGGAGAAAGAGATAAGGGAGAGAGATGTGAGGATGGGAGAGAAGTATGTGGTGAAAGTAATAACGTTGAGCAATGCAAAGAGATAAGGTAGGGATGGAGCAGAGGCACCGGGTGGAGATAAGGTCTATTCGCTTCGCTAGCTTGCTGTCATTTGTGCTGGCGGGCCACCACTATTAGAGAACTGACCTTCCATCCAACCCTTTTTATCCCGGATGACTTTGGACCCGGGACTAAAGTGCCTTTAGTTCCGGATCAAAAGTGAGGCACCGAAAGGACATCGATGGGAGGGACTTTAGTCCCGGTTGTAAAAATCTGGCATCGATGTCCCCCCTATCCCGATCAGTAATTCCAACTGGGACAAAAGATTTATTCCCGGTTGGAATTACCAACTGGGATAAAAGAGGACCTTTAGTCCCGGTTGGTGGCTCCAACCGGGACAAAACCCCCTCCCACGCGCCTCCCCCTCCACATTAACTTCTCCTCTCTCTCCTTTTCCTTCTCTTTATCTTCCACCAGCAGGCGCGCTCCTCACTATCGTCACTTTGGCGCCTCCTATCTCCTCCTTCTCCTCCTCTCTCATGTAGGCGTCCCCTCCCCTCCCTCTCTTCCTCTCCCGGCCTCTCCCTCTGCTCCCCTCCCCTTCCCCCTCTGCTCACCCCTCACTGGCAGTGAGGAGCGGCAGCGGGGCGAGGACGAGTGGGCTGGTGGTGCGGAGCGGAGCGGCGCCGGCGATGCGGGTGGAGCGGGAGCGGCAGCGGGCGGAGCGGAGGTGGGCGGAGCGGGAGAGGCGGCGAAGTTGAGGGTAGGTGACAGCGGAGCGGGAGCGACGGCGGGCGAGGGCGGTGGAGCGGGAGCCAAGAGCGAAGCGGCGGCGGGCGGCCGACGGGCGGGCGCGGTGGCTTTTTTTATTTTTTTAAACTTTTTAGTTCCCGTTGGTAACACCAACCGGGACTAAAGGTGACTAAAAGACCCCCTTTTATCTCGAAAAATTAATCCTGGTTGGGCATTGGAGAGATATGACCCTTCCCAACCGGGATTAATGTTCAGTTTTCTAGTAGTGCACCTAATGCACCCGCCAGCACAGATGCATCCCATCTGTGCTGGCGTGTGCTTAGATTGCTCGGCAGCACAGAGCCATCTGTGCTGGTGAGCACTAGCCAGGCGGTCCCGGTCACCTTTGTGCTGGCGGGTGCCAATTCCGCCTGCCAGCACGCTAATTTCGACGTACCAGCACAAATTGTTTCTGGTGTAGTGTCGGTAATCCATCTGATTAAGAAGAGTTATTAGGGGTATCTTGAACTTTTAACATTGCTACTATCTTATCTAAAAATTTCTAAACGAACAGTCTTCGTACGGAGGGAGCAGAGGAAATCGGCACGTCACAGTCTAGTCACGTTTAGGACCATGTGTTTCACATGCTCAAGATAGTGACAGCAGGAAGTCTCTGTTTCATGGGTCACATTCACTTAGGGGGTGTTTGGGAAACACCTGTTAAAGTTTAACACCTGTCACATCGGATGTTTGGATGCTAATTAGGAGTACTAAACATAAGCTAATTACAAAACTAATTGCACAGATGGAGTATAATTCGCGAGACGAATCTATTAAGCCTAATTAGTCCATGATTTGACAATGTGGTGCTACAGTAACCATTTGCTAATGATGGATTAATTAGGCTTAATAGATTCGTCTCGCGAATTAGCACAAGGTTCTGCAATTAGTTTTATAATTAGCTCATGTTTAGTCCTCCTAATTAGCATCCAAACATCCGATGTGACACTGTTAAAGTTTAGCACCTCGTATCCAAACAGCCCCTTAATTAAAACGGCGTCCCTTCTCTCTCTTCTGTCGCATCATAGGCGGAATTATCCAGGCCATACCGAAAAGGCTCTATAAATAGCAGCTCCTCCGGCAGTCATATCATATGACAGTGTCCGAGCCCCCGATCCTGCTAGCTGAGGCACATGCACGCCAATCACAGATTCACGGCAGCAATGGACGGAGCGGATCGATCGAGCATGGTGGTGTGCGTGACCGGGGCCGGAGGCTTCATTGGGTCGTCGCTCGTCAAGGAGCTGCTCCAGCGTGGCTATGCCGTGAGGGGAACCGCGAGGAACCCTGGTGAGTATAGCTGGATTTTGCACTAGCTAGCTTGACAGTTACTGATGAGGTCTCGTTTTACCCTTTACCCGTGCTAGAGGACCGTAAAAATGCTCATCTGCACTCGCTGGATGGGGCCAAAGAACGGCTCTCTCTGCACCGTGCAGACGTGCTGGACTACAAGTCGCTCTGTGCTGCGTTCAGCTTATGCAGTGGCGTCTTCCATGTCGCCTCTCCGGTTTCAGATAATGATCCGGTGAGTTATTCTACTTCCATCAATAATCATTAAGCATCGTTGATTATTAACCCATCTGAATCTCATGCATGCAGGAACTCATGGCGGTTGCTATCGAGGGAACGAAGAATGTCATCAACGCTGCGGCAGACAAGGGAGTGCAGCGCGTGGTGTTCACTTCATCCTACGGTGCTGTCCATATGAACCCTAACAGGAGTCCTGATCAGGTCTTGGACGAGAGTTGCTGGAGTGACCTTGAATTCTGCTTAAAAACAAAGGTCTACACGAGCTCTGTTCTGATGAACCACTAATAATCCAGAAGACGATAATTAAGTACAGCCTAATATAATATTATATAACAGAACATGCTATATATTACAGAACTTGTACTGCTACGCGAAGACGGTTGCTGAGAGAACAGCAATGGAGGAGGCATCAAAGAGAGGGATACAGCTGGTGGTTGTCGTCCCATCGTTGACGCTAGGTGAAATGCTGCAGCCGACGCTGAACTTGGGCATACAACTGCTCATCGTCTCCTACATGAAGGGCGCCAAGAAGACGTATGCGAACACTGTTTCTGGATACGTCGATGTGCAGGATGTGGCGCGTGCCCATGTGTTGGTGTACGAGACCCCCACTGCGCGTGGACGCTATCTCTGCATTGGCGATGTGATGCACCGGTCGGAGTTTATTCGAATGATGAGAGAGCTCTTCCCACAGTATCCAATCACTACTAAGTATATGCACTGCTTGTTTGAAGTTCATAAAACTAAAGTACTTTTAAGTATGATGCTATTGTTGATAATTTTGCTGCAATCTTCTTGTCAGAAAATAATGATGCTTTCAATTAGTCTTTCAAGAAATACTACATTACTATTACTAACTGGAGGCTTCTCCACATTAATCCTTGCAAGGCTTGCTAAAAAAAGAGATAAATCCTGTATATGAAAAAAAAGTATACCACTACACTCATGATTCACGATAGAAGAAATTAAACAGGCATGGTACATGCTGAAATGCCTATTTCTGCCATTATAGTAACTAAGAGTGCAGACAAGGATATGGAACTCATATTTTAATAAAACATTAAAGGGGGTGTTGAATAAGATGTACAACAAGTATTTAAGTTTCAAGTCAACATGTGGAGAAAAAATTATAGCAACTAATAAGATCAAAATTGTAAAGCCAAAATCTAGATTCATGGAGTCATGACTCCTGAGCTGCAATATTAATTACTTGACATAATTATAAGTTAAGGTTTCAAGTAAACATATGCCTATGTTGGTCTGATGCAAAGAGGAACAACTGTGTGTATAAATGGAAAAGAATATATAGTAATTGGTAACTAAAGTTTATTGCAACCAGATAGAGATACATAGTACACCTATATGCGTATCTGTGTTAGAAAAATGAACAAAGATAGGTCATTTTTTATTGTGGGCCTACATTTATCCATAAACTTTTAATACTTATATCTTCTAAGATTCTAGCTCGTGCAAAAGCACAGGTTGATGAGTTTAGTAACAATTAGAAGTGTCATTCATATTTACGAAGTACAGTAGACAAAAAGGCTCTTTTGGTGTACTATGGTTCTTGACCATGTATCTGAAAAATCCTGTAAGTTGTTGAAAAAAAATATTTACAAAGCAACATATTTATCCTTTGTTCGAAAAAAGAAATCCGTGCTTGGTATTTTTACTCACTCCCACTTTTGTTCACTCATTTAGGTGTAAGGATGGCAATGCGGCAAGGGTCAAACCATACAAGTTCTCCACACAACGGCTGCAGGCTCTGGGCATGAAGTTCACTCCTCTGAAAGAAACTTTACACAGGACAGTTCTGTGCCTACAAGCCCAAGGTCATATTCCAGTGCTCTCGCACAAGTCAGCCTTGTAAGGGCGCATGTCTATCAAGGTGGAGGAATAAGGCGGTCGCGAAAAAGGTGGAGGAATAAGGGATTTCATATTCGATGGAATCCATATCTTAATATGTGTACTTGAATAAACTTTCTATGAGGGTTTGCTAGACTGAATAATTTCTTGAATACTTCACAAATTCAGCACTACAAATTTAGGCTTGACAGTTCTCTCTCTGTCAGCATCTTTTGCAGTTGACTGTTATTTACCCGAGGATGGAGACCATTTCGCTAAAATATGGATATCAACAACTATAATGGAGATGTATCTCTAAAAATCTATGCTTACAACCTTGAAAGTTTATATCAATGATTGCCCAACTCCAATTACTGACAAACTCAGTCATGAAGTAATGATAATGTAGTATGATTCATGACTAATATTAATGAAATCGGTATATATATCCAAGGTTTATATATAATATAAATCATAGCTTGGAAAACTTATTTTGTCAAATACAATTTAACTCCTTTGGGAAAAGTGTATCATAGACTATTTTGTGATCATACGTTGGATTTTATCCTTTGCAAGCAAACAAAATACTAGCGAATTTAGTACCATCATAAGAGCTGAGTTGTCATATCTCTGTTTCTCCCACTTCAAATTAATTAAAGATGGCCAAGAAAAGGGATAGACATGATCAGGGCATCAACCAAATACGATCTTTCAATCCAAAGAAGAACAAATAAAATTCAAGTGACGCTGTGATCACTAGCAATCTAGCATAGACGATGCATCCAGCAATTATCGGCATGCTCAATTTTATTCAGAATTCTCTGAATGCCAATGGTCAAATGCTTCTTCTTGGCATGAACTCGGTCTTGAATTCGGAAGGCCATAGCCAGGATTTCGGTGGTCACTGGTGGCATGGCACCATGGAGAGGATGTACTAGATAGTATGTTCTAAATGTCATATATTTAAAAATGGATAGAGCACTTCAATATTTATCATATGACTATGGTGACAAGTATTTTTTTTCTTCTTCTTTTCAAAAATGTTGACCATTTATGTACTGTAAAAACAAAAGACAAACAGCTAGTCATTTTCATAAATACATGAGACAAGTCCGATCCATTGCAAAGACAGAAAAGAATATGATGTCTGTCAGTACTAGGCAAAGGATCAAGAGCAGCTCCCAGCTGTACATTCTGAAAACCCGACTATATATTGTACAACATCAAAGACAAACTTGTAGTGCTGCGGGATTTATTTGTTTTTTCTTTTTTCTTTTTGCTTCACACAGAGCTTCAGAAAGTTCAATCCGTTCCATGAGCAACCTTTTGTTTCAAACTGAGATGAAAGCAGAACTACTAACTGCTCTTCTCTACGTACATGTTTCTTCTATGGTACGCGCACTAGTTTATCCTTCGAATAGATCTGCCAACATCTCCTCTACCTTCCTGGGAGTAGTGACTTTTAGGGTGCTGATGCTGTTATCCTCCAAGAATTGTGTAAAGACCGGGATGACTTTCTCGATGATGGCTTTCCGCAGCCTTTTTCTCATATCAGGATCTGGTACCTTCCAGAGCTTTTGCACGGTGTAGGTCTTATGAAACTTTGATTTGAATTTCGTGAGCGGTGAGCATCGAGTGAAGCAATGAGGTGTAGCAGGATCCTGCAAGCATTTCAACACCGGTGCCCAAGACACTTGGAGATAACTATTTATGTAGCCGTCAGTTTTGTGGCTGAGGGTTAGCAATGGAAAACACAAGTGCCTGTGAAGCTGCTGCATTATGAAGTCAGAGTTGTTGATCAAGAATAGGAACCTGAGGCTCTGATCTGAGAACCAGGACCTGGACATTATGGCAAGCTTTTCCTCTAGTGAACGTGCCAACTCTATGATGAGGCTGCTCAAGAGGCTCACATTTTCATTCTCAGGCACATACTTAACGCGGAGAAATGCGTCATGTAAAATGCGATTAACTGACTTGTCATTGGACGACAGAATGTTGGTGCACCTTGTTACTGAATACATGATATCTTGTGAATGTCGCTTGAGCCGTAAGGGTGGATACCATCGTCGTCCATCCAGGCCAGGATACTGTTCCGGATCTCAACAATTGTGTCCCATATGGCCTCATCTAACTTGGCCAGGTCTGCTGACAAGAGATTTCTCATCGTACCTTCAGTGGATTCCCCAAAGGGTGAAGAAAGGGACGGTGACATGATATGTTCTAAGGCCATAGATAGAGCGTCATGCACCTCTATCAGTACCCAGAGCTTCTCATCAGCTAGTGCCATTGCCCCCGACCTGTCGTTGGTTCTCGCGGCAGCAGCAATAATGGCGTCAACAAAAGTGAGCATTTTCAACACAGCTGCTTCAACAAGCTGAACAAATTCAAGTGGCTGCTTGCTCGTTCCTTGACCTTCATCCTGCGACTGCACCATGCATCAAAGCAACTAGAGATGGATTCGCTTATCTTGTATAGAGCCAGGATCCAGCTGCTATCTGCAAAATATTGGAACTGCCGCCAGATAAGGACGCTTCCTGCAGATTCATCGATTTCAGACAGGTTGAGAACCCAGCCGACATCCAGCTCCGAGAGCGATGCCAATGAAACTTGACTTTTGATGTTTCAATGAATCAACCTGAAGGAGTCGACAAAAGAGTATTGACTTTACCTGTGCCAGTGCAGATAAGGTCTCATGATGTTCATATAACTTATAACTAATGTAAATAGATGTTGCTCAAAACGCGTTGTTGAATGTTGACCCTGGGTCCCCAGCCTCACCTTGTAGGGACTTGCTAGCGCCGACGGTAGTTTTCCTCCAAAACGTCCGCTGCAACAGCATAAAACATTCAAATATTTTTCACCGAGCGATCTCCTGTAACATATAGAAATATTGTATGCAACACCAGAGAAAAATTCTTCCACAACACGTCAAAACATAATTTGTAACATCAAAAAATATGCAAAAAAAATAGCTCACTACCATCTAATGGGAGAGAAAACCAAACAACAAAAATAAGATTAAAAGAAAATTTGATGTTGCACGTACTATCATTGCAACATGAAAAGGATACAATCTGAACAACCCAAATGATGTAAAAATCGAAAAAATGCTAAAAATACGTAGTTCTAATAGCATCGCAATCCCCATTGAAATATCTCAAATTGATTATTTCAACAACCAAAATCAGATGCGGAAACATCAAATCCTGATGAGAGAAAGAGGCAAGCAGGAATGGGAAAAGGGATTGTCGGTGACTTCCTTCCTCCATCAACTGTGCCTGCAAGTCCATGCTGGCGGCACGGAGGTTGAGGAGTCACCGGACGCCGACTCGCTAGGAAGTGGAGAGGAGAGGTGAAGGGAGGGCAAGCGGAGAGCGGAGGCAATGGGGGTGGGCAGCCGATGTGGAGACTGGAGAAGTTGGAGGAGTGCTCGCCCATGACCTCCATGGGGCGTGGAATGGAAGGATGAAGGAGGGGAGAGGGGAAGGAAAGCAGGCCGCCATGAGCCCACGACCTCATGCTCACTGCTCTTGGGGGTGGGACGGCAAGCCATGGCGATGCCTCCGCCCAACGATGGCCGATGGGGATGAGACAAACACTGAACGGATAAGGAGCGAGTCAGCGAGAGGACGAGGAAAAAAATCAACGCTAGAAAAAATCAATGCAGAAAAGATCCTGCTGGCTCACGTGGGTGGGACCCTCGTACGATTTATATGCTAGCCACCGGACGCCCTATGCTAAGCATTTTTGCACCTTGTATTCTCCCCTACCGGACCACGCTATGCTACTACCCATCACGTGCATCATGTGTGAGCAAAGCGCAAAAGCATGGCACGGGAAAGGTACGCAGAGACGTCACTTGCGGAATGACATCACTGCTAATGTAAGCGGAGATAATATGTTTGTTTTTCTTTAAACGAGCATTACTCTTTTATCAACCATCTACTTTTCAAATTTGTTCTTACCATTGCATTCGTTATGACGAGATTTACAAAATAAGAACCGTATTAGATAATTTTTTGTTTGAATGTACAGTATTAACTTACAGTGTAGCAATTTATACTGTATTTTGAAAATAGCAACTTGACTTGTTTGTCTATCACCAAAATTATAAATGGACACATAGCAACTTATATTGTGCAGTGTAAAACATGTATGTCTAGTACCACCTTAGCTTATATAATGAATTTGTATCAACTTACTAGTTTCAAAGAACGCATGACAACTTCTATATTGTTACAATTTATATATAGACAGTGTAACAATTTATAAAGGGATAATGTATCAATTTATTTAGGGACTATTTGGCAACTTATGTAAAAACTTATGGGTAACAATGTTAGGTAATTTTTTTCAGCGGTCTATGGATATAAATTGTTGGTAGATTTACACATAAGTAATTACACACTAAAAATAGAGCCGCCAACAAATTAAATCATAGCTTGGAGAATATGTTTTGTCAAATACAATTTAACTCCTTTGGGAAAAGCGACGGAAGCATTTATCATGTGTGATAGATTATTTTGTGATCATCCGTTGGATTCTATCCTATGCAAGCCAACAAATACTAGTGAATTAAATACCATCATAACAACTGAGTTACCATATCTCTGTTTCTCCCACTTCAAATTCATAAGCAAATATGATTCAAGCTTGGTCAACGACCTTTCAATCCAAAGAAGAAGAAAAGTATTTCAAGTGACGCTGTGATCACTAGCGTGGACGATGCAACCAGCAATTATCAGCGTGCTCAATTTTATTCAGAATTTTCTCTGAATGCCAACGGTCAGAGGCCTCGGTCTTGATGGCATCCACCTCCTCATTGCCAATCCGGAAGGCCTTAGCTGGGGTGTCAGTGGACACTGGTAGCATGGTGCCATTGAAGATCACAGTCCTAGCATGTGTAAAATCCGTAAGTACTAGGATTTGAATCCTATCTAGCCGGTGAAGCCACACCATTTCGCTTTCTGTCACCACGCGAGAAGGTGGTTCCAGTCAGCTAGGACATATGGAAAATCATCGGAATCCAAAGCAGAGCAATTTATAATCGCAAGAAATTAGAATCTCTTGGGGGCGAGAAGCTCTCTTAGCAGTTGACTTTATGTGTGGGGACAACCAGAGCCAATGCCGGGCACGTGTGTTATCGTTGCTAATTCCTTGATGAATTGGAAAGCAAAGAAGAGTAAGCACTATTCCGATCATAATCTGGCTGAAAAACCAATTATAACTCTAACAAAACTATAAAAGTGATGATCTTATTGGTGTCACACAAATTAAATTAACAACGACAAGCGTGGTCAGCAATCCCTGAAACCGAAGACGAACAAATTCAACCGCACGCAGCAATCACTAGCGTTCACGATACATATCCTGCAAACGGCATGCGCGATTTATTCAAAAATCAACGAATGCAGACTGCCAAAGGCTTCCTTCTACTTGGGCGCGAACTTGGCCTTGATGGCGTCGACTTCCCCGTTGCCGATCCGGAAGGCCTTGGCCAGGATGTCGGAGGACACCGGCGGCGTGGCGCCGAAGAGCGTCATGGCGATGGCCTGCGTGCCCTGGAGCTGGCTGTTGAAGGCGGCGATGACGGCGGCAGGGCCGTACCCCCTGTTCTGCTGGAAGTGCACGAGCCCCCTGGGGAAGACGAAGACGTCCCCCTTGGTGACGGTCTTGGCGAAGAGCTTGTTGGCGGTGGTGATGAAGCCGACCTCGAGGGTGCCCTCGAGGACGAAGATGATCTCGGTGGCGCGCGGGTGGGTGTGCGGCGGGTTCTGGCCGCCCGGGGCGTAGTCGATGCGCGCCATGGAGACGCCCAGCGTGTTCACGCCCGGGAAACTCGCCACGTTGGCCGCCGTCACCATCGACCCCGCCGGGTTGTTGGTGTTGCCGGGGTTCCTCAGACCGTCGAAGAAGAAGTCGTCCGCCGAGATGTTCGCCTTGCACGGGAACCCGTTCAGCTTGATCGCTGATAGCACAACAAATGAATCGATCAATCAGCTGCGGCAAGATCAGGCACAAGAATCTTGGCAGAGGTCGAACAAGTCGTCGTTGACTTACGGGATGCAAGGTCCGCGACGCAGACGTCCTGGAGCATGTCGGGGTCGCCGGCGAGGGTCGGGGAGGCGAGCGCGAGCACGACGGCGCAGGCCGCGGCGACGTAGAGGTGGATCCTTGCCATGAGCGAGGTTGGTCGGCACCGGATGATGCTACCAGCAGGGATTGCTAACAGCAGGTGTCCGACGAGTGATGGAAATTAATGAACAGAGCAGGAGACCGTACTTATAGCAGGGTGATTAGCGAGCCTAATCAGTAAAGACAGGAGATTTGTATATGGACGCATGGATGAGCAGGTTCCTTAGACGAAGAACGGAGAAGGCGACGACGGGGAAGGAACTTGCGAGAACAAAACAAGCATGAGGCTGCGCAGCCACATAGCATTGTTTATGCAGTGCAGGTGACTGCCACACATGCCGGATGATTGAGCTAATACTGGACGCAGTCGTGGGGCATGGCGCGGTGTAGAGACGGTCTATTTGTTTCGTCTTTAGGAGCTTTTGAGGTCGAGGCAGGTCGGGAAAGGGTATAAATATACATTCTCCCTGCATCCATTGCAATAATGAGAAGACATGAGCATACAATGAAGAAATATCAGTGACGAAACCAAAACTAGAGTGAATTGGAGGGATGTGCACTTACCTTGTGATGCATAAAACTGAGTCTTGGGTGCATATATGGTAAAAAATTAGACTTTATCACTGTTTTTTTCATTTTTGGGATGCATTAGCACCCTAATTACACTATAGCTTCACTCCTGAGAAATATCGCAGTAAACCTCACTAGAAGTGGTTTTAAACCTATCTCTACTCAATACTCAATACGTAAGATCAATTCCTAACTCTATAATAGAGTAAATAGACAAGTGGGCGCAAATTAGTCTAAGAATGCTTAATTCATTGCAAGAACTTGACACTTTGGGTGCACATACAATTCAAATTCCACTATGATGTATATTTGTCAAAGATAAAGTATGAGGCTGCAAGGTGGGTTGTTCATGGAAATGGTTCAACTCGTCAGGAAAGTGATTTAGTTTGGGTTTGGCTTGATAGAACGGTGTGCTACCAACATTCCTTGGGGATTCACTTGCCAGGACAACCACTTTCAAGCAGCACAGGTGCTCAAATCTAAGCTTGAATCCAATTTCCTTTTTTCTACTCAGCTTTAGTGATTTTGGTCTTATTGCTAGAGCTCTTAACCCTCTTTTGTAAAGCAGGTCGTCGATCCTAGATGACACTGCTCAAACATGTAACCTACTTCTTTTCTCTTAATAAAATACGTGCCAAGGGACGGTCGTGAAAAAACTTATTGCTAGAGCTCGAAAGTAGGGGCTCAATGGTAGAACCTTTCCACTTCTGCTCCTTTCATCCATGAACCTCTAAGCCAATAATGTTGCTCATGACTCACATTCGGTGCATAGGCTTCTTAGGTTTCCTACGGGTAGACATTTAACACCCACCTCATCAAGCACACGATTTACATGACCGCCATAAGAGACTATCTCAACAGAAGATTTGTACTCCTTTTCTCATGGTATGGCCCAAGCAGGTAAAAGGCCTCCCTTTCGACTTCTTCTATATAATAACCTCATTACTTATCATTAAGGTGAGTGAGCCCGAAGATGGGAAATGGTACCTTCTGAGATATGCCACACACTATCTTTTGCACAAACTTCATCGATTGCCAGCCAATAGAGACAAAGGGCATATTGTAGCAGCAATGCTTTCTTCAATAACATCGCGACCACCACTGATTCTAACAGCAAAACAAAAAGCTTCGCAGCACTTCACAAAGCTAGGACATTCGATCTTTGACGCGAAGGGATAGGTAACGACAAAAGGATTTTGGCGATCTGGAACTGCAACCGTAACATAGAATCAGTACTGCAACTAATCGTCATCCCATTTATTCCTTTGGGCATAGGAGAGCTGGATCTAAGTTATTTTCTGCCTTTTGTTCTCTCCGTGAGGAATGAAGGTGCAACACCCGAACTGAGCATCAAAAGACTCATCATCACTATCGAAGGTAATTTTTCCTTTTTTCACGGATGCAGCTGATGGAAGTCAGAGAAAGCATCCGCATCAATGGTTCCCTAATATGTTTTCACTGCCCACATAAACTTTAAAAGTTAGATTATATATGGCATTGGGGGTAAGCTGGTGGAATTTCAAGTTGTACTTGTAAAAAATCAGGATGAGGTTGTCACCGCAAGGAAATCTGAGCCCGGCAACAAAGAAATCCCGAAAAATAACAGCTTCACCTTTTCCAGGAACTAGGACAACTTCATCACGAAAAAACATTGCCTTGTTCAGCTCCGAAGGGATTCTCAATCGCTTCTTCACTAGAAGGATTTCACGAAGGCTCTTGTCAGCATAAGGATCATCCTGATCAATAGGGCGAGCAGTCTGCCTATTGCGGGCCATTTCTATAACAAAATGATGAAACAAGCAATTAAAGACAACAATGTCAAGCGAAGGTAAAAAACAAGTTAAAAAAATAGGTCGGAGGCTCCATCCCACAAAGAATGTCCATTTAATAATTTCAGACACACTAGTAGTGATGAGAAATGTGTATGTTGTCCCTAATAACTAATACTAATCATGATTGAAAATCGCCGTATCTGCTTAGTTTTCTGGATCCTAAATAAATGCACCTGCATTGGAACTAGAGAAATAACATCAAATGATCATTGATTGGCTTTACGCGCTTCTCCATATGTTTTTTTTAATTAGTGTGAGTGTTGCTTTAATTAGATGAGGTTTACTAGAAGGTAAAAGGACACTCTTTGTGGGATAAATTTTAGAGTCTAAATGGACACTCTTTACGGGATGGAGTGAGTACCTTCATGGAGATCGAGGAGGAGCAAAGGTAAAAACACGACAATCAATACCAGGTCGAAGGTATTTACCTTACGACAATCAATACCAGGTCGAAGGTATTTACCTTACGACAATCAATACCAGGTCGAAGGTATTTACCTTGCATTGAGATCGAGAAGGAAATAAAGGACCTATCAAGTTTGTTGCACAAGTCCCAAAGCAATGCAACTATAAAAAACCAGGTTATTGTCTCGGTAAGGGTTTCAAACAGTGTGAAATGAAAGCCAATCAAGAGAGGGCACGTGTAAAATGAACCTTCGTCTCATGCCAACTCTCTAACGTTCACGGTGACATTTTAGTAGCATATCATTATGATGTGATCCATGGCTTTTAAGGATTCGGCCCGTTGAAATCGACTCTCGCCCACGAGGGGCTATTGTTGAGGATCGGATCCTCACATCACCTCTGAACGATGAAGACACTATTGTAGAGCCCTCCAAGGGTGTTGGAGGTGATCGGCAATGATTACCGTTGAAGAGGAATTCTAACACAACCTATGGTGTTCAGTGACAAAGATCTTCGGGAAGATAGTAGCATCTATTTTGCTTTTGCATATGTAAGCGTGCATGAAGGTTTCTCATCTAATCTAAATGGAAGAGCGACGATCCAAGGGCGAAGCCAAGAGCGACGTCCAATGGGCTAAAACTCCAATCAGAGATAATTATTTAGTATCACTACTTGGGCATAGACTCAAGATAAGGCGGTCCGAGGGATTCCAACGATGGTTCCTAGAAGATGGCACGAATGGCGTGATCTGGAAGAGGAAGTCAAGTTGAACATGTTGATCTTAGTGACGTTTGTGTAAAGCATATTCCTATGTAGTAGATAAAAAGAGATAAAAAGGAAGGGAAAAGTTTCTCCCCCCTCCTACAAATATGGCTCCACCCCCGCGATACAAAGGGTAATGTCATAATGACTAAGCTCTTGTTCATCTGTGTTTGTCTTCAATACTGTCTTAGTTTTGGGTTTGCCCGAAACCAAAAGAACACTCAAACCGAGTTATATATATATATATATATATATATATATATATATATATATATATAGGATTATACTATACAATACCCTGGGTACGGAATAATCTATTCCGTACCCGAGCCAATCGGTGCGGTCAGGCGGCCGGTTTCCGCTTCACGTCGGTCCAGTTTATTTTCGCGAACGTGATTTTCCGATTTTTTTTATCAGCTCCTCCGAACGTGGGTCAACATCCTCCCGTTCCATTCCTGGAACCGCCCAGCCCGCCATCCCCGCCGCTCGCCATCCCTCCCCGCCGCCGCCGCCCGCCGCCGCTGCTCGCCATCCCACCCGCCGCCGCCGCTCGCCATCCCTCCCCGAGCGGCACTCCCAGACCCTCAACACGCCGCGCGCCGCCGCTCGCCATCCCCCGCCACCGCCGCTCCCACACCCTAAGCACGCCGCGCTCCGCCATCGTCGCGTCCTCTGATCCTCGCGTCACCGCCAGTCGCCATCCCTCGCCGCCGCCGCCGCCGCTCGGCATCCCCCGCATCCGCCGCTCGCTCCATCGACGATCTGCGCCGCCCCGACCTCTGCTCGTGTAGAGCATGCCTATCCCCCGGCCGATTCGCAGCGTGGCTGGAGAAGGAAGCTCGAGGCCTCGAGCGCTGCCGCCCATTCATCTCCCGAGCCCAAGTGCCGCCGGCCGATTGGAGCCTGTCCTTCGCCGATTCGAGCCAGTCCGCGCCGATTCGTCGTCCTCCACAGGTGGTCCTCTCCTCCCCCGCTCGAGCGCGGCTGCCGCTGTGTGAGCTACACCCCCGCTCAAGCCCATCTCTGCCCCAAGCTTGACGCCGGTGTCGCTGCTGCCCACAGGCCCTCCGCCCCAAGGTTGTCAGGCTGGAGGTCCCGCAGGTCCACTGCGGAGCTCGCTCACGCAGGCCCGAAGTCTGGATCTCGCACGGATCCGGCAAGGACTGGTCCGGCAGCTCCCTGCTACGACGTTCTTATCGGGTGGCTTTCCATTGGAGGCAGTGGTGAGGTCGTTGAACTCCTCAGTCCCCTTCCCCTTTCCTCGATGTCACAGCTCGGTCTTTCATTGTTCTGCATACACGTGTGTGGTTCAGTGGACAATTCGATTGTTCAGAAAGTCAGAACCATATCTACATAGTCGATTTGAGTTGCTCCCTGAGATTCTGCATCATGGGTTGGTGCCGGAGCTTGTATTGTGAATTTGTGATCCAGATTATTGGATTCTTGTTTCTGTAACCTGTAAATGTCAATTGAGCTGGACAGAATATTTGGTTTAAGTTTCTATTTTTCTAAGTCTGAACTAATTGATGAAAACCAGATGTTCTACGATGCTGCTAGTGTTATAATACAACCTATATGTTTTCTTAGACATGTATACACTCTCGCTAGTCCAATTGCAATCCTCCAATGAAATCTCCCAGTAATGTAGGAATTATAATTGTTCTATATTAGTGTAGAAGAAACAGACAACTCTTACCTTGCCTTGTTTGTTTGTTTTGTTGTTTTTTATCTTGCAAGTGAATCTTCGGTTCATGGATGCTGTTGCCATTTGTTGATCTCGTGAATGACTTATTAAATTCTCAAACTCATTTCTCTTCTGTATGCCTGCAGATTGAAGCCTTAGGGGCTAGGTAAGAGGCCGAGAGCAATGAGCTCCAAGGGTGTACAAAGGCGCGGCCAGGATGACAAATGCGGAAGAGAGACCTGGACCGGAGAGATACTGCAGACTTCGGGCCCGCCGTCCCAGACCCTACTTCTTCATCCCAGTGCTGATTCCATTTTGTGCTAACATTGATGCTTCAAGCAGTCGATTTGCTTGTTTCGGCTGCGCAGCAACTGCTACATGGCGCAGCCGATGGCTTGCTCGGTGGGCAAGCTGCCTGACAGCCTTGCTGGCAGGGATCCTTAATGATGCGGGCAACACAGATCTAGCGACAGCCAGCACATGATTGATGCTAGTGACGCATCATCTTGTGCAAGACCAAGAACAGCAACATCGAATCCGTACTGGACAAAGCACGAGAGGTTCTTATTTTTCATATCCCTATTCTTATTTTTCATATTCCATAATTTGAGCTCTTTAGGCTTGTTGAACTTTACAATTGTTCTTATGTTTGATAATTTCTGGTAATGGGAATTGCGACCAGGCTCCTCAACACAGCTATCATCTTTCTAATGAATAGGATATCATGATTTGTGTCTGGATATGTTGGGCTTAGCGTGTAATCAATTTTGAATTGGATTTATAATTTTTCCAGTTAGATCTATTATTTCTCTTAAGAATGCTGATAGGAACCACTCTAGCCAGTGATGCATAGATTTCCTATTCTGATTTTGGTATTCTAATTTTTCTTCTCTTATCATCTGAGTGATTAATTGATTCCTACTCCTAAACTCTCATGTGAGTGAAGATATGTTCTGCAAACTCCTTCAAGAACCACTCCAAGCTAGGTCCTCTCCTTCGCATGGGTTTTCACCTGGTTCACCGCACGTCGCACAAAACTGACGTTGGGGAGACGAACAGACATTTAGTGAGCAATCATTTGTTTTGTGAACAACCATATGTCCTTCAGATTTAGTGCATTAGTAATTATAATATATAAACAATTATTTGTTTTGTGAGCAATGTTATTTGTTTTTTTCGAAATGTCAGTTTGATTGCCATTTGCATTCAATACTTGATTTCTTTGTTCTCAGTTATCTCTGGCACTTGTGTGTACTGTGTAGTCTGAAAAATTTGTAATATTTTTTTCAATTCTCAGTGCAGATCATGAGTACATCAGCATAGGTGTCTTTGCCAGTACATTTGTTATTTGCAATGAGGAACCTAATTTAGTGACGTGCACATGATTACTCTATTATTCATTACTAATTTCCCTGTGTGTGCAGATTGGAGAGAGGGTCAAAGCATCTTCGGCAGGCATGACTATGTGACTGCTCAACTAGAAGGTCCTTTCTTCCACAATATGCTTCTGTTATTTAACATTATATTCATGAAATTGGTGTCTTGATAACCGCTTGATCAAATTAGGCAATGAAAAAGATCTTTTTTGGTATGTCATTTCTCACTTTGCATGCCTATATGTATTTAATTTCAGGATCGATCCAAAGAGCTGCGTGCTGAGACATTGTACTACCTCACTTTTCATAAGCAGAACAAGATTGTCACGCTGCCTGACGAAATACTTCAATACCGTCGAGATGATCATCACCCTTTTTTCTATCAATTTTTTTTGTTTCATTACAACCTTTTCCTATTTCAATTTTTATTCATTTGTACCTCTACAGATTTCACATTCTATGTCTACTTGAATAGTCTTCTGAAATGTTGTGTATCTTGTCGGGGCAATTGGCGGTTCGCAAAGCTTATGCGAGAATTGGCTCGTGAGATAGGTGTGGCTGGAGTCATTTGTTACCATGTAGTACACTTTTGAGGAGACATGTCTTGATGTAGTTTTTTGTTCTGTTTTAAGCATGTATGCCTCTCCTACGAGGCCGCTGCACCTGGCTTTCCTATCACTATTGCTTTCCTCTTGCTACTGCAATGGAAATGTGACACCAGTAATGTAGCACAAGGTTTCACCTTTTTTGTCGTATATCTGAAGTGCCATATTTGTGGATTTACGCCTTTTACTTTTCGTGTTTGTGATGCTCTGTTACTCTAGATAAAATTACGCCAAATATTTCCACAGTAAAACAAGAGCTCGATTATTGCTAATACTGATTTTGTCTCTTTGCACGTTGAGGGACAGAGGGAGGGAACGAAACATTTTTAAGCCTCTAAGCAGCACAGAAATTCAAAGAAACAAACTATTTCAGTGAAAACAAGCTGCTACTGCATATGAGTGGAACCTAATCATTAGTTTTCTCATGTTAGCGTGAGTTGAAAAATGGCTGGGGACACATTTCCTCAGTCTGCAACATCACATTATCCATCTTGAAACAAGCACAACTGAAATCATGTACCGAACACTGCATAGGGATGCGATCCTTTAAGCTAATTCTTACATATTCTCACACCTTGTCCAAATTATATCAGCAATGTTTGGGTGTGTATGTTCAGGAGTGCGACCCTGGTTTGCAGGATGCTCCTGAACACCTTGTCACTCCCGGCTTCCATGTTGGCGATGCATTCGTCGAGTCCTTCCAACCTGTCGAGCGCTGCCATCTCCTTGTCCTCGTCGGAGGAGGCAGCAGCCGCCTTGCTGCTCCTCGTGACCAGAGAGATGAGGCTCGCTGATGGCTTCTTGGACGAAGACGCGACGGCGATGGTCGCGGCCGACGAGATGGACTTGACGGCCGAGAACACGGCATCGGAGGCTGACGCGATGGCGGCCACGGACTCGACGAGCACGCCGGAGACCTCAACCTCGGCGAGGGTGGCGGAGGATCCGGCGAGCTGCGGGAAGTACTTGGCGGCGTTGCGCACGGAGGAGGCGAGGCGGGCGAGGCGCTCGCACCGAAAAAAAACGCGACTGGGGAGGTGCGGAGACTCGTGCGGGGGCTGTGCGCGGGTGGACTCGGGTACCGAATAACTATTCTGTACCCTGGGTACCGAATAGCGAAGACATATATATATATATATATATAGTAAGTAGGTTCGGGTGAGCAAGTAGCTTTTGACAAAATGGTCAGATTTATTCCATTGTAACTCCATAAATGCCCCCAAAGGTGTACGTATTGCGAGCTCTGTTGGCTAAATCTAACCAGAAGCTTGGCTTAGTGAAGTTTGGCAGGTTAGTTAAACCACCGCCTAATAAACAGCCAAAATTTATTTCTAGTTTATTAAGGTCCACAAAATTACTCTTCTTGTGTCGTCAGAATATGGAGTTGTTGATACCTCCAAGTTCGTTAACGCCAACAGGCATGCAATTTCGATCTGCTGTGCGTTCCAACTAAGCAAACCTAAAAGGAGTAACGACTGTACGAGAGATGCGCATGCGTCAGAGGATAATTTTTCCTGTGTAATCCGGCGCTAAGGGCAAGTACATTGCTACACGTCAGCGGTCTCATAGGTCGTCTCATGCAGTGCCACATAGGATTTTTGATGATGTGGAGGAGAGAGAGCGAGGAGAGAGAAAGAGGTCGTTGCTTCGCGAAACAACTACCTCATGAGCTAAATTGTAGGACTACGAGACAACTTAACAACCATTGTACGAGTTATTGTTGACATGCAACTCATAATATTTTATTTTTCTTATGTACAAATTAAGGAATTATATACCACTACCAAAAAACTTATAGGACAACCTATTGTACAAGTTACCTGTTGAATCGTCTTAAGATTACGTGTCAGTGCATGAGACCAGCTATTAGACAGCACCAACGTACTTGCCCTAACTAACCGTCCCTCTCCGTTGAGAACAAACCCGAAATCCCCACGGCGACAAGGCGAAACGAACAGAGCGGCAGGTCACGGGGAGCCGAGCGCACTCCAGATTCCAGAACGGAGCGCCGGCCGGCGAGCGTCTACGACAAGGGGACGGCGTGCGCTCCCTGGCGGCCGCGCGTCAGCACGCACACAGCGGCATGTTCCTGACGGCGACGGCCGAACTGATCATTATACTGCTCCTAGGTTGCTTACACCGGGACAGGACAGGACAGGACAGGACAGCGTCGCGGTCTGATACTCCGATAGATAATTGCCATGGTGAGAGTAGTGTCGTTCCCAAGTTGCCGCTGGATCTGGATAGTAGGGAACTATGGACAGTCTTGTTCGAGCCGGCCACCATCTCGTCGATCGGGACGCATCGCGGGAGGTTGGGTTGGTGATGCCAGCGACTGATTTTATTAGACAGGCTTGGGCACTGGGAAACGGCAGCAAATAACAAAACAACATGCTCTGAATCTGTTTTTTATTTTTTCTGCATTTCTGCAGAAAAACAGTATCAGTCTGAACACGCTGCTGCTGCTGCTGCTGCAAGACATTGTCAGCATGCAGCTTCATTCCTTGGGTATATTGCAACTTGCAAGGAAGGAACTACCGTTTTTTATGAATACTGTTTCCAGGGTGGTAACGGCATTTTATTATCGCCGGTCAGCTTCACAGGAAAACCGGCGGCAGTCACCCCTGCCGGTGCACCATCAGTTTACTTTGGATTCCAGTAACATCCGACTCCTCCAGATCAACCTGGAACCAAATGTTTCTTTCCAACAAAACCAAAAGAAAAAAAACTAAACTAGACTAGAACCGAGGGGAAACAACCATATTCTTCTCCCATGTTGGGTGACGGGAGCAAAGGAATGAAAAGATAGACCTGGTTGAGTCATTTTATCTGATCGTCAGCCAGAAAAAAGAAAGGAGGAAAGGGACCTTCGAGCGGCCTTGACCGGCGGCTGCTGCTTCGATCCCCATCGCTTTCGATCTCATCTTTGCTGCAAAGAGTATTGATCGGGACAGGAGAGGAGACAGCTAGCTTCTGGGGCAACCGGGTATAAATGTACCGTGTACTAACCTCTTTTTTGTTTAGTCAACTAACAAACTCGATTATACGCCTTCTGCAAAACCCCAACTTGGTCTGTTTAGTACTACCATATTGCTCGTCAGAAAACAGATAAGAAAATCAGTACGACTAAACATCCAGTATGGTGGCAAATTAAATAGTGATTATCATTAGATTAGTACTACTACTTACTTATCCGGTTACCAAAACTCCATTATACGCGTGTACAGAGATCTAAACTCGACTAGTTTGATGCAGTGGCCGAGCCAGCATTTGCAAGTTGGGTATTCCCATTTTCTATGAAAAAAAACCAGGAAGCCATCCACACTACTTTTCCAAAGTTTTCAAATATCTATAGAAAGAAAATTGTACACGCTAATTTAGTAATTAGCACCATCAATTATGATGCAAAATCGGTGCTCACATGTAACTTGTGCTGTCGCTCTTTTGCCAAAGTTGAGCTGCGCCCCTACTGCTGCCGTCCACAGTTGTGCTGTTCTGCTGCTGCGCTTGGGATATTTGTGCTGTTCGGCACCCGGTCATCCCCTTGCCGCCTCCAGGACTTGGAAGCGGAGCCCGCACCGGCCTGGTGGCATTTTAGGCTTAATATACAATCTACGTATGTATACACACTTGATGTATACTTAGTTTTTTGCAAACAAACTTGGGTATTCCTGCGAATACCCAGGCACCATGCTGGCTCCGCCCCTGCCAATAATAGCACCACTACCACTATTGTATAACGTGATTCTGAAACAATCTCTAGAGTGAAGAAAAGAACAGTACGACCGCCATGTGCTAGGAGCCAACCGCATCGCATGTGCGATTACTCGCCTGTGCTTCCTCCCCGGTGCACGGTGACATGTGAGCCCCGTGCAATTAGGGCGCTGTCTCCCCACGGCACAGGAATCAAAATCGCCTCCATTTCCGATTAACCGACCAGTCCATCATCCATGGAAATGCGATGGGTCATCGATCGGATCTTAGCAGACATGGCTGTGGAAGCATCGATCTGCAACAGCAAGTGCGACGCGAGGACGAAACGGAGCGGAAAGTGCGTAGACGAGCTCCGCCGGAACCGGAAGCGGTGGCCCATCCCATCCTCCGGTGTCGCTTCACCCACGTACGCCAAGCTGCGACGCGCAGAAAATTCAAGGCCGCGCCGTGCCGACGACTGCGTCCATCAAGCCCGGCGCGCGGCCCCAATCATCGGGCATGTGTAGCAGTTCGCCTACGCTGCTTTAAACAACTCTATCCGGACGCTCCCACCCTTAACAGCCGAGCCCGAGAAGCGAGAAGGCGCTTGCTTGCTTGCTTGTCCTCGCGAGCGAGCTCGGTCGTTCCTACCCACCCCGTCGTCGCCTTCCCCGGCTAACCTGCCGATCCTCCGTGCGCGTCACAGCTCCGCTCCCTAATCTCCCGGCCTATAAGTACGGGCCCCTCCTCTGCTCGTTTCCATCACTCATCGGGCACCTGCTGATAGCAATCTGCTGGTAGCATCATCCAGTAACGACCGACCCGCCATGGCAAGGTTCCACCTCTACGTCGCCGCGGCCTGCGCCGTCGTGCTCGCGCTCGCCGCCCCGACCCTCGCCGGCGACCCCGACATGCTCCAGGACGTCTGCGTCGCGGACCTCGAATCCCGTAAGTCAACGACGACTTGTTCGACCTCTGCCAAGATTCTTGTGCCTGATCTTGCCGCGGCTGACTGATCGATCCATTTGTTGTGCTATCAGCGATCAAGCTGAACGGGTTCCCGTGCAAGGCGAACATCTCGGCGGACGACTTCTTCTTCGACGGTCTGAGGAACCCCGGCAACACCAACAACCCGGCGGGGTCCCTGGTGACGGCGGCCAACGTGGCGAGCTTCCCGGGCGTGAACACGCTGGGCGTCTCCATGGCGCGCATCGACTACGCCCCGGGCGGCCAGAACCCGCCGCACACCCACCCACGCGCCACCGAGATCATCTTCGTCCTCGAGGGCACGCTCGAGGTCGGCTTCATCACCACCGCCAACAAGCTCTTCACCAAGACCGTCACCAAGGGGGACGTCTTCGTCTTCCCCAGGGGGCTCGTGCACTTCCAGCAGAACAGGGGGTACGGCCCTGCCGCCGTCATCGCCGCCTTCAACAGCCAGCTCCAGGGCACGCAGGCCATCGCCATGACGCTCTTCGGCGCCACGCCGCCGGTGTCCACCGACATCCTGGCCAAGGCCTTCCGGATCGGCAACGGGGAAGTCAACGCCATCAAGGCCAAGTTCGCGCCCAAGTAGAAGGAAGCCTTTGGCAGTCTGCATTCGTTGATTTTTGAATAAATCGCGCATGTCGTTTGCAGGATATGTATCGTGAACGCTAGTGATTGCTGCGTGCGGTTGAATTTGTTCGTCTTCGGTTTCAGGGATTGCTGACCACGCTTGTCGTTGTTAATTTAATTTGTGTGACACCAATAAGATCATCACTTCTATAGTTTTGTTAGAGTTAATTGGTTTTTCAGCCAGATTATGATCGGAATAGTGCTTAATTTTCTTTGCTTTCCAATTCATCAAGGAATTAGCAACGATAACACGTGCACGACTTTGGCTCTGGTTGTCCCACGCGGTCCTACTGTCCTAGCCAGCTCTGCTCTGCATGTTCTCATTGTCCTTAGGAGTTAGGACATGAAGTCAACTGCTAAGAAAGCTTCTTGCCCCCAAGAGATCCTAATTTCTTGCAATTACACATTACTCTGCTTTTTTTTTTAAGAAATACATTACTCTGCTTTGGATTCCTATGGTTTTCCATATGTCTTAGCTCTCTGGAACCACCTCCAGAAAGCGAAATGGTGTGGCTTCACCAGCTAGGATTGAAATCCTAGTGCTTATGGATTTTACTCATCTACTAGGACCGTGATCTTCAATGGCGCCATGCCACCAGTGTCCACTGACACCCCGGCTAAGGCCTTCCGGATTGGCAACAGGGAGGTGGACGCCATCAAGACTGAGTTCATGCCAAGAAGTCTCCGATCGTTGGCATTAAGAGAATTCTGAATAAAACTGAGCATGCCGATAGCTGCTAGTTGCATCGTCTACGCTAGTGATCACAGTGTCACTGAATTATTTCTTGTTATTCATTGGATTGAAAGGTCGGAATTAGTTCTTGAAGAATGAAAAAAAACTGATCACCAAGCTTGAATCATATTTGCCTGATGCCTTGGGACACGGCTATTTTACGGTCGGCCGTAAAATGATCTTTCCATACAGCCTCAATACTTTTGGAATAAAGAAACATGCCAAGTAGCACCGCTTACCTTTTCTAGCAAAGATGATATCTACCGGTACTTTTCAACCACGCAGGGCTTGCTGGTGACATCCCAAAAATTACATAAACTAGTCCATCAACCCGTGCTTCCGCACGGACTAATATTTTTACAAACTGTTGTACTTGAAAAATATTTAAAAATTAAGCTCTTAGCTAATAATCAATTTTTTTACTTACTACTCTCTAACTTTTTCATTACTTCAACATAATACCCATATATATGTACTTATCTTTGTCCAGTTGTGATTGATTTTTAATTAGTAATTATTCTATATACTTTTTCATCCACATTCACACTTTTTTCATTTTCTACCGCACCTCCATACAATGTGTTTAGCATAAAAATCAATATTTTTCATCACTTCCTTACATACATGTATAAATGGTCTATATGGTGAAATTCATCATGTGTATATACTTTAACTTAGTATTTCTATATTAACACTGACATATAGGCAATTTAGAATCATATATTAGTTTACTTTTGCACATTTTTTTATGATGGTATACACTTTAACTTAGTATTTCTATATTAACACTAACATATAGGCAATTTAGAATCATATATTAGTTTACTTTTGCACATTTCTTTATGATGCACATGAATATAATTAGATTAAAATTTAGATGTTTACTTTATGTTATTTTTAATAACTACATGGGTAACTTAGATATAAATTTAGAATGATATTTTAAGTTATGCTTTATAATAATATACCTGAGTAAATTGGATGAAGATTTTACGGTTATTTTAGATTATTTTTTATAATGGCATATCTCGATAATTTAGATATAGGTTTAGGGTTTATTTTAGAATATTTTCATAATTATAAAGTGTGTGGGTAACTTTTTAGAAAATATGATAGACCAATGACTATGATTATTAGAGTTCACAGGATTGATGTTTGATGTTTTTTATTTTTATGAGAATTTATATGATTTGTATTTTTTTCTAGCATGCCTCGTGAGAACTAATACGGAGTCGCCAATGGAAAAAATGAGGCAATTGATATAAAACTATTACGTTGAACTACCTCTCATTTGTTAAATATTCGAACACAATACTTATATGGATATATATCTATTATCTTCTTTCGATTGTCAATGGACTCTAAGTTTGAGCTATAGCATTTTCGCTCACATTTATAATCTTTAACTTTTCATCTTGTATCGCAGGTATATGCTTGAATTTGTTCAATAGACTCTAAGTTTGAGCTATAATTTTAACATAAAAATTTATATTCTCATCACTTCCTCAGTATATTTATAAATTGTGACACATGTCATGTGTATATACCTTAACTATTATATCATATACCGACAGGGAATCATATATTGGTGCATATTTAAAATTAAGGTGATTTGGATTCAAATGTAGGGTTGCCTCACACTATTTTTAATAATAGCATATGTGGGTAATATAGATCCAAATTTAAGGGGTTACTTTAAGTTATTTTTTAAGTATTAGTGGTGGGCAATTCAGTTGAAATTTTAGGAGGTTACTTTAAATATTGTAATGGCATAAGTGGGTACTTTTGATGAAGATTAGGGGTTACTTTGTTTATTTTATATAATAGCACAGGCGGGTAATTTAGATATAGATATAGGAGTTACTTTAGGCTATTTTCATAATGGCATAGGTGGGTAATTTTTTTAAAAAATATAAATCTAATGGCTATGATGATTTGAGTTTACTGATTGATGGCTAGATGTTTTATTTTTTTTTGAGAATTTCTAGGATTTCTCTCTTTTTCTAAAGTGTCCACCTAGGATCTTAGGTGGCTTCACCTGGGACTCTCCAATTAGTAATATTAAGATGGTAGAGATAGTAATTTATGAGCAGATATCTTTTAATACGATTTTACATGCAAGGTGGCTTATTTATAAAATTTTGGATCCAACAGAAATTTTCTATCAATTCAGTGGTCGGATGATTTGTTTTTTAAAGAGTTTCCCTTCTTTTCTAGTGCCTCTCAGGCAAAGATTAACATATAGACTTCACAAAGGAGTTCTCTCTTTTTGACAGAAGCATTTATGTTCCCAAATGAGCAGAGTCTACATTGATCAGCTCGCGTCATTCAATTTTGAGACCAAAATTCAGAGACGTAGCATTTTAGCATGAGATTGCTTACAGAAAATTAAATGCAAGGACAAAAAGGCCTAGCATAATTCTGAACAGGATAGATTGATTCGACAATACAATTTACTCTCGCACAACACTACAGAAGCTGAGAAGCCATTACATGATCTGCTCGAAAATACCAGAGTACAGATCTTTACATGCACGAGACGATCAAAGAATTCTAAAGTTACACACACTGCAGCTTTCGTCTCTTCGCACAAGCCGCAGGAGCCATGCGGAGCTTCTTCTTCCCGGGCAACGCCGACGCCACCTCATCTTTCCTTGGAAGCTCCAACGCGTCGACCTTGGCAAACCACTGGTGCTTGAGCGCGGCGTCCGCCGTTAGCCGCTTGCCGGGGTTGCAGGTGAGGAGGCCGTCGAGGACCTCGAATCCTTCCTTGGACAGCGCCGCCTCAGGGAAGAGCTCGCGCAGACAATTCTTCCGATGCACTACTTGCAGTTCCGGCACCACTTTGGCGGCGAACGGCGTGGAAGAGAACTCCGGCCATGTCTCGTCGTCCGGCACGCCGAGCACGTCGAAGATGGCGCGGAGCTGCCCGTCCTCGCCGTCGCCCTGCAACGGCAGCCCCCCGTTGTTGATGATCTCCGCCATGACGCATCCCAGGGACCAGGCGTCGACGCGCGCGTCGTAGACGGGCATCTCCAGCATCATCTCCGGCGCCTTGTAGGAGAGCGTGCCCGCCTGCTCGTACGGCGGCGCGTCGGACATGGACATGGCCAGCCCGAAGTCGCAGAACTTGACGGACCTGCGGTCGCCAGAGACGAGGATGTTCTCGGGCTTGATGTCGCGGTGGATGACGCCGGCGCTGTGCATCGCCTTGGCGGCCGTCAGAAGCTGCCACATGACGGCGCGCACCGTGGGCTCCGGGAGCGGCGGGAAGCCGCGGCGGCTCCGGTGGTCGAGGTAGTCGTGGAGGCTCGGCCCGTCGACGCACTCCGTGACGAGGCAGATGCGCGACGTGGCCGGGTCGCGTGCGAGGCCGTGGAAGCCGACGATGAAGGGGTGGTCTCCGCACGCCTCGTGGAGGCTCGCCTCGCGCATCGGGTCCTCAGCCGCGTCGGCGGCGGCCGTGGTGAGGCGCTTGATGGCGACGGTCTGGCCCGTGACGCGGTGCCGCGCCTTGACGACGGCGCCGAAGTTGCCCTCGCCGAGGCGGGACACCTCCTCGTAGTGCTCGGTGCTGCCCACGGAGACGCGCCGCCTCTTGCGGCTCCCTCCTGCGGCGGCGGCGGCGGGGCGCCCCATGTCTCGAGTCTCGACTATTGGATCGTTGGGAGGAGGAAGATGAGAGACGGCTCAGGCGTGGCGTGGCCATGGCGCTGCGTTGCCCGGCCATTTATGCTCGTAGGGATCGAAGGCGGCGGAGGTCGGATTGTCGGATTGCTGCTGGCGACACAGATCGAGCATCTGTTGGCTGGCTCCGACTCGTTGTGTGGCGGGCACGGCGTCGGACCGTAACGAACTCGGCTCCGACTCCTCTTCGGTTACCATGGCCTGAAGAAACGCGGGAACTTATTTTAATCGGAAGGGAAAGCGTTAAACTGGAGCAGTCTAAAAAAATTCATGGAGCAGCAAGTCGATTGGTACTCAGCTCTTCTAGAACGCAAACATCTGAAGTTAGAATGATGCAACATTTAGCGTCTCCGTGCTTCTGAATTTTGCAGGGGCGAGCGCCAGAAATCTGTTGAGCACAATTTGAGTTCAGAGAGCACCCGTCTGCATAGTGTCTGCTTCATGTTTATGTTCTGAACCAAGCATCGGCGATTCGGCGTGCTAGTCCATCAACCCGATTTTTAGAAGCTATTGTATTTAAAATTATTTAAAAATTAAACTCTTAACTAATAATCAAAATTGTTTACCTACTACTCTCTTATTTTTCCAATACTTCAACATAATACTCATATACCTATCTTTATCCAGTTGTGATTGATTTTTAATTAATAATTACTCTATGCACTTTTTCATCCATATTCATACTTTTTCCATTTTGTATCACACCTCCAATCCTCCATACATTATGTTTAGCATACAAATCAATGTTTTTCATTGATTCCGTACGTATATGTATAAATGGTCTAAATGGTGGCACTCATCATGTGTATATACTTTAGCTTAGTATTTTTATATTAACAATGGCATAAATAGATAATTTAGAATCATATATTAGTTTACTTTTTGACATTTCTGTATGATGCACATGAAGATAATTAGATTAAGATTTAGATGTTTACTTTAGGTTATTTTTAATAACGACATACGTGGGTAACATAGATAAAATTTTAGAATAACATTTTAAGTTATGTTTTATAATGATGTGTATCAGTAAATTGGATGAAGATTATGAGGTTACTTTAGATTATGTTTTATAATAGTTGAGCTCGGTAATTTAGATATAGGTTTAGAGCTTATTTTTGAATATTTTCACAATGACAGTGATGGGAAAGTTTTTAGAAAATATAATAGATCAATAATGGCTATGATTATTAGAGTTTATAGGATTGGCGTTTGATGTTTTTAATTTTTATGAGAATTTCTCTCTTTTTTCTAGCTGGTCTCGTAGGAACTAATGCGGAGTCTCTAGTAGAAAAAGAAATGAGACTACATTGCTACAAAACTATTACCATAGCCTAACTCTCGTATTTTAAATATTAGAACACAATACTTATGTAGATATATACTCTATATCTTCGTCCAATTGTGATAGATTTTAGTTAGTAATTACTCTATAATATTTTCATCCATATTTATAATCTTTAACTTTTCACTTTGGATCGCAGGTATGCACTTGAATTTGTTTAATGAACCCTAAGTTTGAGATACAACTTTAGCATAGAAATCTATATGCCCATCACTTTATATCCTTATAAATGGTGACACACATCATGCATATAGACGTTAATTATTATATTGTATACCAATAGTGCAAGATATAGACAATTTTGAATCATATATTATTGTATATTTTTAATTAAGGTTATTTAATTCAGACGTAGGATTACCTCATGTTATTTTTAATAATAGCATGTGTGGGTAATATAGATGCAAATTTAAGGGGTTACTTTAAGTTTTTTAATTTTTAAGTAATAGTGGTAGGCAATTCAGTTGCAAATTAGGAGGTTATTTTAAATATTGTTTATAATGGCATAAGTGGGTAATTTTGATGAATATTAGGGAGTTACTTTAGTTTATTTTATATAATGGCAGAGGTGGGTAATTTATATATAGAATTAGGGGTTAATTTAGACTATTTTCATAATGGCATAGGTGGGAAATTTTTTAGAAAACATAATAGATTTAATGGCTATGATGATTTGAATCTATCGATCGATGGTCGGATGTTTTGCTTTTTTGTGAGAATTTATAGGATTTCTCTCTTTTTCTAGAGTGTCCACCTAGGAATCCTAGGTGGCTTCACCTAAAGGCTTCAAAAGGAGCCTCCAATTAGTAATAGTAAGATAGTTGACACAAGTGTGAAAAACAGAAGTTATATGCTAGTTGCCCAAATTGCACAAAACTCCATAGATTCATCAAGGATACACAAAATCGCACAAATTTACACAATTTTAGGTGTAAATTACATAACTTATATGCAAGTTGGCAGAACGCACAATTGCCCAGGTTCACGAAGAACACACAAATTGCACAATAACATAGGTGTGATATTATTGTGGAACCACTTACAATCACCAACTTTGTGGAACCTTATAAAGCAAAGTTTTGAAAACTATGAGCAAACTAGAACATGTACAAATAGACATTGTTCTATATTTCGCCTCTACACTTGATCTAGACATCACCTATTACTTTTTCTCCATCATACTAGATTTCCTCTAACAAAGGTGCAATAGCTAGACGTCGGCCTTTTGACATCTAAAAGCTTCAACTGGCATCACAATAGCCTTTAATATTTAGGTGACTATTTTTCTTTGCAGCACGAAATCAAAAGTTACTTCCTTCAAGCCAAATTTCCAATTGCACGACTCCTTGTCCCTAAGATAGCGAAACTCACATCTAATTAGAGTTCATCTTATTCTGCTCACTGCTCCGATGCGCCATTCCCGCCACAGGGCACCTTAGATCTACAGACCAATGCCTTAGTCTCTGCAATAGGAGCGTGTCGCCTTCCCTTTATGGTTATTGCAATGTATGGCATGTCCAAAATCAAGGATATACCTGTTGCTCTATCCTACAACTGATATGCATTGACGCTCGTTATTGACACACTTTTAGTGCCATTTAACTAGTGTTTTCAGGCATATTCTTATACTAACCCGCCACTTGGCATATGAAATAACCCCATATTTGCATATATGTATTGTTTTGGACCATATTGTAAAATTATAGAAAATATGACATAATTGAAGGGTTTTTCTACAAGTTTGAACTGGGCCTGGACTTTAGATATTGGAAGGTCCAAACACGAACATTGAATTGTAGGCCCGCAGGAGGAGCTGAAACTTGCACGGGCCATATCTTTCTCATCCGAACTCCGATTGCGGCAAATTTACAAGAAAAATTGCATGGCTCGACAAGATCTACAACTTTTATAAGAAGCGCTCAGGTATTGGAGGCCAATAGAGGGTGTGCTGATCGGCCCAGAGGGGTCTAGGCTGATCGTCCTAGCCCGTTTCTAGCCCTGATCGCGTCGTGCCCTTTCACCAGGAGGTTGCTCACGATGTTCCTAGGGTTATTTTACAGAAACTTAGCTTTGAAGGCACCCCAACCGACGTCGTCAACTATAAATACCTAAGACATCTAACAAGAAGGAGAATCCCGACGAGTTTAGACCTAGCCGCCGCCACAAGAGAAGAAATAGGGATTAGATCTGATCAAGAGCTTCGTTGTCGAAGGGGACCTCCAGAGGAGGGAGGAAACCCCTAGGCCAATCAGCCTAGGGTGGCTCAGGACGATCGGCCTGAGTCCCTCGCCTCCCCCCTCCCCC
The DNA here is from genome assembly GCF_000263155.2 of Setaria italica. Lineage (NCBI taxonomy): Eukaryota > Viridiplantae > Streptophyta > Magnoliopsida > Poales > Poaceae > Setaria > Setaria italica. The sequence continues at coordinate 3,332,721 of NC_028454.1, read as the reverse complement.
CCCCGCGCGTCTTCGTCTTCGGTCAGGGTGTTCTCCAGGTGCTCCTTACCCCCTTTATTCGTCAATATGTGTAAGATCATGGGGTAAAGCCTCTATTCATCCCTATGACATCTGGCCCGAATTTGGATTGCCAAGTAGTGGCCCATGAGCGCAGATGCACATGTTTAGTACCACATTGCTAGTTGAGCAAGGGTGGAGCTAACTTATAAGCCTTTGTCTATTAGCCATAGCACATTCGGGTTAACCCTTTATACGAAGTGAGGATGAAAGTGTAAGTAGGGTGCTATGTGTACACATGCCTGCCCCTCAGAAGGGCTGGGCGGTGCGGCTTTGAAAGACGGGGTGTTACAAATGGTATCAGAGCTGACCCTCGCGGTTGTGCGTACGGGTCAGTGTGCAGGCATATGGTGCATGGCGCATGTGGGCTCTGGATAGGACACACGGCATGGCATATGACGCCGGCACTGGATGTATGGTCGTGCGCTAAGAGGTAATGTTCCTGGACATTTGCCCGTGTGTGGATGAGTTGAACCAACGAGGACGTCAGGTTCTTTGAGGGGGGTGTATGTGATATCCGACCCAAATTTGGATGGCCCAGTAGTGGCCCATGAGTGCAGGTGCGCATGTTTAGTACCACATTGCTAGTTGAGCAAGGGTGGAGTCAACTTATAAGCCTTTGTCACTAGCCATAGCACATTTGGGTTGACCCTTTACACGAAGTGAGGATGAAAGTGTAAGCAGGGTGCTATGTATATACATACCCGCCCCTCGAAAGGGCTGGGCGGTGCAGCTTTGGAGGATGGGGTGTTACAAACCCTAGGGTTGATATGGTCCTTGATATGTGACTGCTACATATTCTTTATGCCCATTAATGCATCATGGTCTATGTCCTTGCAATGATTCGTTTACATATGTGAAATCTCTATCCTGTACAACATATGTTCTCATTAGAGTTTCTGGTAATCGTGGTGATTAGCTTAACTTTGCGGATGCTTCGATATAGTGCGTGTGAGTGAGGTGATCGATTATCCCTACGTAGTGACAGCATGCAGTGGGGAAAAGATCGAGCGAGCATGTAACCGCTGTGATAACTAGTGAGGGCAGCATCCATCTATGTAATAGATGCATATTCTTGTGAACTTAGATCCTAGGGAGGGAATGCTTATACCTATCTCTATCTCCTATCTTGTGTCAACCTTTGCTATATTGTCTCAATCTTTGTTATTAGTTTAGTTTGTCTCTCTACAGAATACATACACTCAATTTCGTTAGCAAGATTGGTATAAAGTGAGAGCCAGCAATCCACTTGTTCCACGGATTGATAAACCTTGGGGGAATACACTAAGGGAAAAGCTACAACTGATTCGTGCGCTTGCGGTTCACGAATTGACGCGCTAATTGCCGTCAACGATATGCGGGCCACACTTACTAGTAGTGTTATATAATATTATAATAAATTTTAAGTGGCGCAGAATCTATCCAAGCTTGCTGGTAGCGCTAAGTCATATTTTTCGATCGATTACATGTTTGACTTCTAGAGGATTACTTTTCCTTTTCATTTTACCTCTCTCTTTTTCTCTTTATACTTATATGTGGGACCCTGTCAGTTTGTGATGTTTTTGCATACCTTATTTCATGACAAAACTACAGTGTAACCATTAGTGACTTTTTTGTTTGGCCTCGAAGGTAAAATTTATGACGTTTTCTAATTTTGTCAATAAATTTGTCAAGTTGCAATGTTTTATGACGTTGAAAATTTTCGTTATTAGTAACCAAATTTCTTGTAGTGTAATTAATACTCAATTGTGCCTTTTCTATCCATCAATCATCTTTCCTTCCCACCTATCATGTAGACACTTGCATGGGTGGAGTGGCACAACATCTAGTATCCATCAGATAGGACTATCAGGGTCTCTAATCCCATTTGCTCTTGTAGCTTTTGTATGTGTGTATTTCCTAATAAAGTGCTTTCTCCATTGGTGTTCTTTCCGATCTCAATGCATTTCACCACTCCACCAGGAATTCCCTATGCCCTTACCATACTCCAGCTTGATAGTTTCTACCGTCTATCCAAGGTTGAGCCGTAGATTTGATGATGGACTTGAAAAGACACCTATAGACTCTTTACAATGCCCAATCATTTTGGATAACGCTTGCATTATCAGTACCGCGGCTGTTGGCACATAGTTTTCTGATGTTCCAATCCAAAATTTGGTAGTCTCTAGTATCGTCCATACATCTATAGGTCCACCAGAAGGTTTGGACAGTTCTAGATATAGGGTTGGACACCGAGACGTGTCAGACATCGAGACTACGGTGCAGGACGGCGTAATCTACGTGGCAAGATAGGAACTAGTTGAGGATTAGAAACTACTCGTAGCAATTAGAGTAGAACTCACTAGTTAAATCTGACTAGTATTCTTGTAAATAACCGACCTGTAACCCTGCTCCCGATAATATAAGGCAAGGCATGGACCCCCTCCAAAGCAATAAAATACAACCAACACACAGGATGTAGGATATTACGCAATCTAGCGGCCCGAACCTGTCTAAATCATGTGTTCGAGTTCACCTTCGAGTTCCTAATCTCAGCGAGCCCCACGCACTAAACACTACCTCGGGCACCCCCCTCGATAGGTTGCCGGGTCTAAACACCGACATCTAGTGCATTGGTTTTTGGTTGAAGCCATATCTTGCATGAAATCATATTTCTTCCTCTCTTACTTCTCTCTCGTTTAATATAGCATCACATCACCTAATAATCCTCGATGGTAACAATTAATGTTATAGACATCATTCTAGTTGGAGCATCATCAGGTTTAGGGTTTATGATCATATGACACCCTTGATGAAATGGTGTGGGAGCGCAAAAAAAAGCACGCAAGCACGATATAGATCAGGGGCAGAGCTACCCTATCGGCAGGGTGGGGCGGCCGCCCTAGCTACCAGCCATTGAGCATTAGTAGCCCTCTCCTCTCCATTGAAACATCGAATCAGGCTGCCTCTGCAAGCAGATCGGAGGTGAAGAAGAAGTCTGTTGCTGCTGGAAGATTGGGAATAAAAAGAGGCAAAGAGGTAGACTTGGTGGGCCAAACTAAATCATGTGAAGAATGACCTAGTGCCAGGAGCGAAGGTATAAAAATGAAAAATTAGTGATTAGGTTCAAATTTTCACCATATATGTACCCTCCGAAACTTGATTCTATGCACCCACAAGGCAAGCGTACCGCAGCTCTACAGAGCCCAACTCTCGCCCAAAGATGTACAAGCAAGCCGCAGCGCCATAGAGATCGATCCCCCATTCTTTGGCGTCATGAACTTCGTGGTGGAGCCCCTTCCATATGGTTCCATCTGAGGCTCACGCTCCTCTTTTCTTAAATTCCCTTCATTACTTCTTGCGTGATTGCTCTCTATATCAGTGTAGCTCAATTCCCTTCGATGCTTATTGATCTGCTCATTTTACTATATTTCTTTAAGGTGTAGCGCGCCAAAGTCAACAATATTTTTTGGTGCTCAACCTCAAATGTGTAGCTAAAGTCAATTAGTGTATGCCGTTTTGTTCTCCGCCCCAGCTAAAATTTTCAGCTGGCGCCGCCACTGATATAGATAATAGATTTTCTGTAAAACACTGAAACCTCGTGATGAGATCACTAGCGCTCATGAGTCATGATACATATCCTGCAGTCTGGACGATTTATTTAGAAATCCACTAAGGCAGACGGCCGAAGGCAGTCTACTTGGGCCCAAACCTGCCCTTGATGGCGGCCACCTTCCCGTTGCCGATCCTGAAGGCCTTGGCCAGGACGTCGGTGGACACGGGTGGCGTGGCGCCGAAGAGCGTCATGGCGATGGCCTGAGTCCCCTGGAGCTGGCTGTTGAAGGCGGAGACGACCGCGGCGGCGCAGTTCCCCCTATTCTGCTGGAAGTGCACGAGCCCCCTGGGGAAGACGAAGATGTCCCCCTTGTTGACGGTCTTGGTGAAGAGCTTGTTGGCGGTGGTGATGAAGCCGACCTCGAGCGTGCCCTCGAGGACGAAGATGATCTCGGTGGCGCGCGGGTGCGTGTGCGGCGGGTTCTGGCCGCCGGGGGCGAAGTCGATGCGCGCCAGGGAGACGCCCAGCGTGTTCACGCCCGGGAAGGTCTCCACGTTGGCCGCCGTCACCATCGACCCCGCAGGGTTTTTGGTGTTGCCGGGGTACCTCAGACCCGGGAAGAAGAAGTCGTCCGCCGTCACGTTCGCCTTGCACGTGAACCCGTTGATCTTGATCGCTGCACGCACAGATCAGCAGCTAGTTAGTTCTTCCTGCGGCAAGAAGAGCGCAGCAAGGGCCAGGAAGCTTGACAGAGATGAATAGATGGCTCACGGGAGGCGCGGTCAGCGACACAGACGTCCTGGAGATGGTCAGGGTCGCCGGCGATGGTCGGGGCGGCGAGCACCAGCACGACGGCGCAGGCCGCGGCAACGTAGAGGTGGATCCTTGCCATGATCGGCCGGCCGGAGCTCAGGAGCTGGACGATGCTACCAGCAGATTGCTATCAGCAGGTGGCGATGAGTGATGGAAATGAGCAGAGAGGAGGGGTCCGTACTTATAGTAGGGCGGGAGATTAGCGAGCCTAATCGGTCGCTAAGACAGGCGCTTTGCACAGGGCCACGTCGAAACCCCAAGGGCGGCGTCCGAGATGGGATATAACTATGGCCAAGCTGGTAACATGAATCGGCACATGAGTCCAAGCGTCCACCGTCTGTGTCCCAATCGATCGATCCGTCACTACAAGTTATGACATAGATGATCATGTTCGACGCCTGGATCGCACGAGCATATGGCCGTGACGCACTCCTGGTTCTCGCGTCTCGAAGTCCTGACGGCGTTGGCGGATGCGGCAAAGCGGCATCACGCCATCGCCCAGCGGCCAGCACCCAGCGCCCAGCGGCATCAGGGATCAGGCCATCAGGACATCTGTGCATCACGCATAAATAGGAGGCCAGGGCACCAATTCATACATCATCTATTGTTTTTTATCACTTATTTATTGGATATATATTGATGAGCGCACGTGTACATGAGTTAATAATCTAATGTTCCAACTTTGCAAGCGGTAAGGCATGTCTTCTGCATGAGTTAAAGAATGCTACTTTCAAAGTGAAGATTTTGCGGCGGTCCAAGAGTCTGAAGCTATGTCCCAGAAGCTGGCTTACTCTCAAGTCCCGATCCATTAATTTTTCAATACTTTTTGCAGCAAAGATGAGATCAATAGCGACGGCAATGAAGCGGCAGCGGCCGGTCAATGACCGCTCGAGGTCTATCTTTTCATTCCTTTGCTACTGTCACCCAAGTAGGGAGAAGAATATGGTTCTTTCCCCTCGGTTCCAGGCTGATCCGGAGGACTCCGATCTTGCTGATGCTGCAATCGAAGGTAAACTGGCGGTGCAGTGGTGCACCGGTCAGGGGCTCAGGGGAACAGCCGCCGGTCTTCTTATGAAGCTGACCAGTGACCGGCGAGGTGGCGATAATAAAATGTTGTTATCATGCTAAAGGTAGTAACATTCAAATGCGGTAGTTTTCTTTGACATAAGAATTTTGAAACAAAGAGAGCTGCTGATTATCTTAAAAATAAGAATAAGCCTAGACTAGTACAACAACGGAGTAACAACAAAGCTACAAAGGTAACTCCCAACAGATACCGGAACTCAACTCAACTCAAAATAAAACAAACTCTGTGGCCAGTCAGATTGAAACTTCGACACAAGCCGAACAATGCTAACGCTTGAGTACCGACCACCACACCGCACCACCACAACCTGGGAAAAAAAATCCAATGGGTAGCCCTCATCGCCAGTGTCATCGTCCCCGACGATGTCCCAAGTCGAACCAGCCGCTACCACACAGGACTGGTCGCCGCAGTCCGCTGCAAGCCGTGTAGCTACCACGACTCCTCCACCATGCCTCCATCATCCTTAGGTCACACACAGTCGTCGATCTCCCAAACCACGGCCTTGTGTCTGTAGAAGTCAAAAGAGGAGCACCCTGCACTGCACCGAAAAGGCCACGCTATGCAGGACCCAACGTCGAAACACCATTGCAGCACCATACACACCAAATGACCAAAACACCGTACCGGATCCTGGCCCACCAAGGCAACTTGAACACGTGTGGGCCTCACCACATCCACCGCCTCACACCACTCCTCAGAACCATCACCTTAAAGCGAATGGGAGCCTCACCGCTTCCGCCGTTGGATTCCACTCCAAGGATCCTGATGAGGACATCACCATGATGGATATGCACGAGTTTTGGCCTTCTCCAAGTTACAAGTCGTCACCAACTTGTTCTTCACGTTCGGTTCGGATTCAGCCGACCACCCTAAACAGAAACGGCGATATCTCCTTCATACAACATCGAAACGAAGCGTTCTTTGATGCATTGGAAAGAAGACGACGAAGGCTTTCATTTGGTTCTGGTCATAGCTCTAGAAATGTTGTGGATCATTCTGTGCACAACAAGGTGCTGCATCACCAGTTTTGGGCCACGTTGGCCTTGTGTCATGTCAGGCCTTAAGCCCATGTTGTGGGCGCCCCCCCAGTCGCCCCCAACCTTAGCTCACCCCTTTTTCATATAAACTCAGTAGTTGCCGCCATAGAAACTCGGGTTTTATTTAATCTAGTTTTCCATTGATAAATTGAGATTGATTTATTGTAACTATGGCAACAAGTCCTTTTATTGTGGTCCAGGACCCTTGTTCTTGTTCTTCTCAGCTGTATTGATTAGTCCTTTCGAATTAAGAACTTGAACCTCTTATTTCAGATCTATTTCATATACATCTGCAATTTCTGATTGCGTGTTTATACTTTCTTGCTTGTGTTCTTCGATTGGCTTGCAGGGAAAGCCTTCTTGGTGAGGTCAATCGAGTTGTGCTTGGTTGATAATCAACGGAGCAGCAGTGTAGTGGTTGCAGGGGTTCGAATCATGTCTGATTAGAAGCTCGGATTGTCAACGTCAAGTTCTCCACCAATCAAATTATCCATACCTATCGGAAGATCGGGCCAGTGCTACATCAAGTGGTATTAGGATTCCAGGTTACCTGTGAGGTATATTATCATGTTCCCCTTTAGATTCATCTCATTTTCATTACCTATAGTCCACGAAAAGCCCAAAAAAATATACACTTTCCGCTATCCTATCGCTTTTTTAGCCTTTGCAATTTCGTTTCAGATTTGCTTTGTTGAGTTTGTGTACGTGGTAGAGTCTTGTTGCTGGTTTAATGTGTTTGTGGTCGTAGTTTAATCGCCCATCGCTGTTTTTGTTTCCACCGCTATCCATCCACCTTTACCCATACAACAAGTTGAGCCATCACATTACTTGACTTACCCCGCTAGCCGCCTTGTGTGAATTCTTGCCGCGCAAACCCTAGATAGGTTGCAAGCCGCCTTGTGCTTTCACCTTGCATCACAGCCCTTCTTGATTCATCTGGCGATACCTATTGCTGCATATACCAGGGAAACTTTGCCCTTGGTTGTTTGCTGAGACGCTTTGCTCAGCCGTGATCGGTGTTGGGAGGATAGGGAAGCTTTGCCCTAGCCGCCGCCAATGTGCGTGCCTTGTTTTCGCTTCCAAAAAACTCTGATTCAGACTTGCTTTACTGTCAGGGGTGACATGGTGCCACCGTGCTACTCCAATAACTTCACCTCCACCTTGCCGCCGTCAGAATCTCAGCTGCACCATGTGCGCAGATGCAAAGCTTCTAGAGAAAATGCTCATCACCTTCGCGAAACATATCAAACGTCGACAGAGGAGGGGGTGTGCAAGAACACAAAAACAATGCAGACAACGCCTTCAAAGAGGGGAACAGCACCCAAAGGCGTCGCCATTGTCGTAATCAGGTAAACCGATTAATGCATTCCCCAGCGTTTGCGCGTAGCCCATCTCACACACAGTTGAACGCCGATAGCAACGTCACTCACCGGCATTGATCCTCCTCATCGCGGGCTGGTGTCTAGACCCACACCGCACACCACCGCATAGCTCGTGCCAACACGACACCACGTGAGCGGCCCCCCGCGCCGCCACGGCACCACCATGGTCTTGTGGCCTTTGAGCCATCGCACCTCCTCACGTGCACGGCCTCTAGCCGCACATCCTTGCCGGCGCCACCAAACCTCCTTGCGTCGCACTGGGCGTCACCACGGCCTCCTCACACCACGCCAGACCCGCTGCCGCGCGATGTCCACGCGCTTCGCCAGGTCGCTACCGCGTGGCTTCCTTGCCGACCCACGCGCACGAGCACCGGCACGCCTTGCCGATCTCCACATACCGGCTACCGGGACTGCTTGCAGGTTAGGGCCTAGGAACGCCGAAACCGGCCTCACCGCTGGATCTCCCACCCCTGAGCCAGCGCCACCATTGCCAGTTGCCGAGCCCGCTCACTGCTACCGTAGGGCTGGCCTGCTGCTCCTCCACGCCGCTGAGTCCGCAACCGTGCTCAGCAGTTGTCGGTGCACCTCTGCGCCTACCCACGACCGCCGCAGGCCGCGGCTTCTTTGTTCCCACGCGAGGCCATCGCAGGGCCCGCGCGCCGCCTTCCACGACCGCCCAGCCACCGCTGAGCCACAGGCCCACCTCCACGCCCGCAGCCGCTAGGCCTCCTCCTCGCTCTGTGTCGTTCGAGCGCCGCCATTGTGGCCCCATAGATCCAGTGTCGCGTGCCTCTGTGCCGCCTATTGCTCGCGTCGCTACCTGTGGGCCACCTCATCACCTCGCGCCGCTGCACGATGGCCTCCACACCCTCTCGCGCCCGCCACCTGGGCGCCTCCTTGCTCCGCACTCCACCAAGCTAGGCTGCTCCGAGCACACCAAGCTGCTACCACCGCGGAGGCCCAAGTGTCCAGATTTGAACGCTGGCACGCCGATCCGTCCTCCCCTAGCATGGATCTGGCCCGCCATGCCACTGGCTACTCCATCCACCAGAAGACGCGATCATGGGACTGCTCTTCCTCATGAGGCTTGGCGGCGAAGGGCCCCGCTGCCACCATCCTCACGGTCACACGGGCTTCCGACGGTACGCTTAGGCGGCGACGAGGGGAGGGGAGGGTGTTAAAATATGATCCAAACTCTAGTCTAGTACTAGTTGTGTTACCGGATTTGATTCCTAGTCTATTAGAAAATCTACTCTAGAGATAGAGTTCTACTCCCACGTGAGTTATGTTCCACCCCTATATATATGTAAGTCCTATGTAGACCGCAGAGTAAGACATCTTAGATGAGCCATGTATCATTGCTGCTTGTAAATTCTCCTCAATAGTGATTGTTTTCCGTGATTTTTTCCCGTAAGGGTTTTTTATGTAAAAATTGTATCTCGTGTTCGATCTTGTAATCCATTTGCTCTGATACCACTTGTTAGCAAATAATGCGAAAACAAGATCGAACATGAGACATGATTTTTACGTGGAAAACCTTAGCAAGAAAAAATCACGGCTCCAGACAACGATCTTCACTATAATGAAAGAGTTACAATGCAGGGAATACAATGAGCTATCTTGCTCTTCCCGTGCCGGTTACAAGATGTATATATAGGGCGAACTAAACTGACTACAGTCAAATACGAAATTAAATCCGCTAATCACATAATCCGAACCGTGACCCTTCAGACGTCCACGTTAGAAATTCGGATGGTGCGAGGTGGGTGGGTGGCGGTGAGGACATACCCAGGGAACGAAGCTGCTGACGTCCACGTTAGAAATTCGGATGGTGCGAGGTAGGTGGGTGGCGGTGAGGATATACCCAGGGAATAAAGCTGCTGACTATGTTTTGGTCTTGCAGCAGCAGCATGATGTTCAGACTGAGATTTTTTCCGAGATAGATGGAAGAAGGGAAAAAAAGAAATAAAACGCGTTATGTACTGGCGTTTACCGGTCCAAGTGGCTAATAAAATTGGTTCGTGGCTTCACCAACCGAAGCTCCCAACGTCAGTGATGTCCGGATGAGGTGGTTGCCAACTTGAACAAGACTATGACTAACAGTTCAGATCCAGCGGCAAAATTGGGAGCTATACTACTTACGATGCTGTAATCATCAACCGGATCGATGCGTTATCTATTCGGCCGTCGCCATCAGGCACCTGCTGGCTGCTTGCCACCATGCGCTGTGACGAGGCCGCGGCGTCTCAACGCGCGTCATTTCCTTGTCCGAGACCGAGACACTCGCCACCAGCGTTTCGTCTTGCGGTGCGCTCTCGCCTCGTTGGCTTCATCGGCGACCTGGCGCCCTGTTTCCTTTCGTGCCATCGCCATGGGAGTTTTGCCATTGTTTCGAACCGTGGTACACAGTTCCCCTGTTTGGGTGATTTAAAAAAAAATTCACCTGTAAATACATCAGTATGGGATCACGTAGGGAAAAAAAATATATATCGTCTGAAGCATGCGCATCGGCATCTCTCGTGCTTCTTTCCGAGAGATCAACGATGTTTTGTTTCCCAGGCAGACTACCTTTCCGCATACTGCTTCTTCCTCTCCACTTCCCTCCAACTCTATCTCTCCCCGTGCTACACTACTGGCAGTCAATACCGATTCAAAGAACTCAATCACCGTGAAAAAACAATCTATGTCCATCTAGTTCTCATCATACCAATTACAGAGTGGGGCCGCACTTTTTTTTTGCACAAGGGCCTCAAATTCTTAGGTACGGGCCTATTAAACATCTGTAATTCGATGTGCACTAGAAACCCCCCGTATCTATTCCCGCGTGTAATTTGTTGTTTGGATAGAAACAAACTCTGCAGCTCAGCATCTGATATGCTTCTGAATTGAAATGGACAGCACAGGCAAGATAGATATGGGCACAAGGAAAAACCGACAGCAATGCAAGGATCGTGTGATTCTCCATTGCTGCTGCTGCTAGAAATTCGCGTACCGTTGTCTGCTGCTACTTGTTGAATATGATTGTGTGCCAGGGAAGAAAATTTGAACTGCAAAAGGGGGAAAAGAGAAAACAAAAGCAAAGAAGGCCGCCGCTCGCCGGAGGACGACGACGCACCGCAGCTTCCAATGCTGGCCCGCTGCTGGACGCTGCAAGTGACATGAGATCGACAGCCCGATGTGCTAGCTGTCTCCATGCGGCCTCGCCGACAGTGGCTGCACGGGATCGACGCCCTGACATGCTCGGCGACCTCGTCGTTGCCGCCATTGCGGCGTGGCCTGACGAGCCACACTGCTTACACGCTGCAATGACTCTTCACTCGTGAAGCAAACTACAAGCTCTGACGCTGCCGCCTTAGCCTTCTCCTTCTCACGGGCCGATCCGATGTGGATCCATGCCGGCAGCGGTGTGGATCGAGGCCGCCGACACGAATCGGGGCCGTAGCTGCATCGATGGTGCAATTTGAGGTGGGAAATGGAGATCCAGGTAGAGGGAGCCAGGGAGGAGGGGGAAGAGACGGAACTAGGTCCATGGACAAAAGGAGGGTGAAGCAGACGGACGAGCAGAGGATGAGGAAGCCCGACTTCCTTCGTATTTTCAGCGAGTGTCTATCGGTCACCCGGGTGTGATAGAGTTCCTCATCACCCGATTTTTCTACCATCTCTGTTGTGCTTCTTCTGCCCGCCACCCCCGCGTGCCTCCACCTGTCCGACATGAGCGAGTCCTGCCCCTCTGCCGCCACCTCCCACCGCCACCGCCATCATCGTTGTTCCCCTTGCTCTAGCACCGCTCAACCGCCGTCCACCACCGCCCTGCCGGTGGCGTCCCCGCGCTCGCCACCTCCGCCGGGCTGGCCTACCGCCGCCAACCTCCCTTCTAGGACCGCTGATGAGCACCCACCCCGGAAACCTCAAATCCCTAACCCCGGCGTCCTAATCTCGCCGAAATTTAGCCGGAATTGGAGAAGAGCATGCAGATGGGGAGGAAGATAAATTCAGGTGATGGGAAGCTCTAAAACATCCGGTGACGGTTAGCTTTTCCCTATTTTTGTGTCGCCTGCCGAGATGATTATTTTTTTCCGTGTGTAAGGACCGAATACCAATGTAGACCTATTTATTTTACAGCCATCCAAGCGGGTTTTTTAATCCGATTGGAAATTATTTAGGCTGGTATTTTACACTGGTTTTTTAAGCAAAACCGGACTTCCAAACAGCTCCTTAGGTTGGTTTAGTTGGAATGCGGAACAGCTAGGGTTTTGCATGCTTGGGCGCCCTGACAAAGCATCTGAGTTGGGTACTTGAATGGCAAGTTTAATCAAGGTTCGAAGGGGAGCAGACAAATGGAATCGAAATTGCATGCGTGTTGGCGTTAACAAACTTGGAGATATCAACTCTGTAATTCAGACGGTGCGAGAAGAGTAATTTTATGGACCTTAAACCACAAATAACTTTTGGCTGTGTTTAACTAACCTGTCAAGCTATGGCCAGCCAAATATTAAGCCAAGCTTCTGGTTGGAATTTAGTCGAGGGCTGGCAGTACGGTATGTATATGCAATAATGCAAGGGGTTCTCATTTTGTTGTTTCGACCAAATCTTGCCAGTGCAGTGTGTGCGGTTCTTGCAGCAAGTCACACGCAGACGCTTTCACTCCCAACGAAGAAGACGAACAGAGGAGGAACGGACCGGATCAATGGAGGATCATATGCTGGGCCAACAGTTATTGGGCTGGAGCCTCACTCCGTAGGAAACAGGCTTTTGCAGCCCAAGCGCAAACAAGTCAGACCACCGCGGACGGCACAAGCCCAATCCACCAACGTGACGAAATGGCACTCGACCACGGGATACCGCGAGGCCTCTCTGAGACTTCCCCATTCGTGCGCACACCGCCCGACGGCGCCCGCCGCCCCGCCCTCTCCAAATCTCCGACCCCAATCCGATAAGCCAAAGCCAAACCCCACCATGGCGTGCATGCCGGCCGTTTCCGCCCCCTCCGCGCTCGCGCCGGCTCCGACCGGCACCCGTCTCGGCTACTCAACGTGGACGCGGCGCGGCGCGCTCGCCCTCCGCCCCGCCCGCGCTCTCCCCGCTCTGAGGCTCGGCCTCGGCGGCCACCGCAGCTCCCGCAGCGCCGTCGTCGTCCGCGCCGCCGCCGCAGAGGCACGTGCCGGTTACGGGCGCCTACCCGCACTCCCCGAGCCACGAGCGTGTTCTGACGAGCTTTCGGTGTTCCTCTGCAGGGGGCCGTGGAGCTGCAGGCCAAGGTGACCAACAAGTGCTTCTTCGACGTGGAGGTCGGCGGGGAGCCCCTGGGCCGCATCGTCATCGGGCTCTTCGGGGAGGTCGTCCCCATGACAGTGGAAAACTTCCGCGCCCTCTGCACTGGTGCGTACGCTGCGAATCGAACTCAAACCAGCACCAGTCGCAGTAGCTTTAAGAATCGAATTCACCCAGCATTGCTGCTCGTTTTGTTGGGGGCAGGTGAGAAAGGGTACGGCTACAAGGGCTGCTCCTTCCACCGGATCATCAAGGACTTCATGATCCAGGGTGGGGACTTCCAGGAAAACAATGTAAGCAAATTTACCGATCTGCATTTTGCCTCAATTGCTACTGCAGAAGTTATGGGGGTTGCTTATCAGTCGATCTGGTTGGGTGCTTGCTTATCAGTTTGTCTAGCATTTGTCAGTCAATTTACTTGTAGGTTCCACTGTGGTTTCAGTAGATTTTTTTTCACGGAACTTTCAAATTAGACTTTAGTTACTGCTTTCAGTTAAACTGTTAAGATTGGAATCAAAGAAGTCCTAAAAATGTTGCTGCAGAAAAATTCCTGGCATTTGTACAATTTTTCTCCCCTTTTCCATTGAGAACAACTCAGCTATTTTGCTACATATAACTAAAGAGGAGAGCAGAATTTGAGGTTCCTATTCAATGTAGCAAGTCATTGCTCAAGTTAGAATGTTATAGCCGTGCCCCTGCCATGCCCGAAAGAAGAATAAAAATCAGTTCTGACATTTTTGTTTGCCAAGCGGGATCCTGTTTAGTTCGACCAGAGAGACTTATATTGCACCTATTGATTGGTATAGTTGCTACAAGTCTCCAAATGGTTGGGTTCCATGCCTTGCTTTAAAAAAATGGTTTTCTGTTATCTGAACTAATATACCATTTTAGGATGAGTATGACCATTAAATGGCCATCAATGAGACACAAGTTTATTGGCATATGGGTCCAAGATATACCTGTAGTTCCAGCACATCGAGTCCTCCACAACCATGACATTCACTGAGCATGCTTGGATGTGATTTATATTGTGTCCATGGGCAGGCCTGTGTAATATTGAGCATTAGACGCAATACCTACAGAGGATTACCATTCTGTACTAAAAATGCACTTTGAAGGGGCGCCCAACTATCCGCATCGCAATTCGCACCATCCAACATGTATTCTCTTGTGTTGAGAGTAGTTGAAAACCATTTTGCATAATATGGTGCAATGTACCTCCCTTTATGCAGTTTTTAAATTCTCTTTCCATCATTCACCTTAGTTCATCATTATACATCCATTGGGGTTTCCCTGCAAAATTGTTCCAGTGAAGGTATCTCATTAGATAAGCTTTGATTTCCTTTTCTTTTTAGTAGTAAATTTCTTATAAGCTAGCAAGGGCTTGAACAGAACTTGGAAATGCAGATTGGTGTATCTCATAACGCAGAATTGATAGCTGGGTCCAAAGTTGGGCAAAGTACATTTAGTTTGCAAAATTTAATTTGAGTTTATGATTAATGAGAAGTAAAAACATGAATATTGAAGGTGAAGACCCAACTTCTCTGCTCTTTGTTAATGTGAAAACAATTCATTATGCTGATGACGGGTGGGTCGGTAATCACCTTATGGGTTTGCAAATGTGTTCTGCTCTTTTCTGGAACAATGGAAGCTACCACTGTCAGCCTTTTAGTTAAGGAGAGCACTATACTTTTCAAAGAATTTACAACCAAATTGTCAAAGAGTTAGAAAAGGCATCCCATGAAAACCAAACAAATTTCACCCTGGTCTTGTCAGGAAAATCAATGATGCTTCGTTAGTGCACTTGTTTCTGTCATAAGCTAAACTATTGCTGGTGACCGCAGGGTACTGGTGGGAGAAGTATTTATGGTGAAAGCTTTGACGATGAAAACTTTACATGTAAGTGACTCCATACTGTTCAAGTGAGCCTTCTACTTGATTACCTTGCACTGTTGCATTTTCATTTTGATACTGCTATTAATTCTGTTCTTATTAAGATAGATTTTTTTGTGAACTTTCTCTAGCTTTTCATCACTAACCCTATGGCTTTTATCATTGTGAGAATAAGTAGACTTCGCATGCTTTGGCAATCCTTCTCACATGGTCAGATTTTTGCTTTTTAAATAGACAGCACAAGGAGGGATGACAAATCCTCTTCAACACACAAATTCAAATAGTGCAGACAAGGGCTTATAGGACACTGACTCTCAATGAATGTTTGCTAAATTGCTAAATGTGGGGGTGTTTGGTACCAGTTTGCTAGTTCTTAAATTGAGAGTCTCTTTTCTTAAATTGAGAGTCTCTTTTCTTACCTTTTTTCAGTGAAGCATGTTGGCCCTGGTGTACTAAGCATGGCAAATGCTGGCCCTGACACAAACGGAAGTCAGTTTTTCATTTGCACCGTGAAGGTAAGGCATTCATGATCTCTAACAATAAATTAATTCTTTTTCCTCAATATTGTCCCTTCTGGAACACCTTAAATTTTGCAGCATAAAGCATCTGTTTTAAGTAATGATTCATGTTCAAATATATATGTTGATCAATAGATGTTACATTGATACAGTCTTAAAGATGTAGGGGAACAAGTGATATGTTTCTATACCTACTTAGAGTTCTTTGATATATCTGTTACTTCAGGCACTTCAGAAAAGTTATATACACCCTTAAGAACTATCTGTTTGTCTCAAAAAAGGGGGAGGGAGGAGTTCCATTCAATGCTGCCTGTTTACATAGAATCAAAATTCCTAGAACAGCTCATGATATATACCACATCCTAGAGGAGGTTTCATTCAAAACTGCCTGTTTACATAGAATCAAACTTCCTAGAGCAATGATGTATCCCATATCCTAGAGCGAAACAATTTGAACACAAATTTCCACTGCTTCCTTTTTGGAAGGTACTCTGAATTAATATGACATCACTCATTTCTATTGTTCAAATTGTAGAATGTTTTCTTCAGACAAAATTGTAAAATATAGTGTCTCTGTTCTGTTTGGACCTTGGGCCAACGTTGAGTTGTTTGGCCAGTTTTTTTTTTTTGAAATGGTCAGTCCTACCTTTTACACTCGCACATATCCCCCCATCCCCACGTGCGGGGTAATTTTCTGTATAAAAGTTTATTCATATGCTTTGGTTTATTATATTTCATAAGTCAGCACCAGACATTTTCAACTCAATTACATTGATTGGGATTGTTAGTTATGTATGAGCAAGACAAGATACAAGGGAGCATATATACATCTAGATGTGGTAGGATAATATATCAAGAATAAACTATCCCCAATCCAAACATACCCTTGGACTCCTCATGTTTGTTTTCTCCGTCAAGAACCTGCCATTGAGGTTTAATTGGCTCACACTCAAATAATGGAATGCTTCTCAGACACCGTGGTTGGACAACCGTCACGTCGTGTTTGGACATGTCTTGGAGGGAATGGACGTGGTGAAGCAGCTTGAATCTCAAGAAACCAGTAGATCTGATAGTCCCAAGCAGCCCTGCCGAATCGTGAATTGTGGCGAGTTGCACTTGGACGGCTGAGCAAGGTCAATAGCTCAGTTTTTTTTTTTTTGTTTAAATCAACACATCCTCCTTTTCTTCTGCGGAAACTTGAGCCTTCTGGTAGGGGGCTACTTGATTTCCGTTCAGGTAGTCAACTTTAGGAAACTCTTGAGGTCTTTGTTTTTGCGAGCGATGTTGTTTCGTGCGAAACATAGAAAAGTGTAAAGACGAAATGATATGTTGCTGCGTTCTTATTTTAGCGAAATCCTATTGATGAGTTACTATTGTTGTCCACTGAAACTCGAAGTCTTCGCTTGCATTGGAGCATCAGCGCTCATTTGGTCGCACCATTCGAGTTGAAAGTGCAAAGCTGGAAGCTCTGTCATTGGGTTATGTGGGTACGTGTGATGATGAACCTTTCATCGGAGATGTGGACAAATATTACGATTTAATAGCAATTAGCAATAGACAGATGTTACGATTTAGTGAGGAAAATAGGTAATTTGGTCCTTAAAATTCACATCGAGGATTAACTTCATCTCTCAACTTTCAGATTGACCAATTTAATCCCTCAACATTTGTTTTTGATCAAACTCATCATTGTGCTGATACGTGGCTCCATATTATCATGAAACTAATATGAAAAGTACTTTTTACCCTTATCTATTTTCTCTATTCATTTTTCATCTTTAGAATTACAATAATGTATGATCCAAAATAAATATAAGGATACATAAGTTTGTTGACGGAGGACGGTATAGTGTACCACTAGTATGTGAGCATACATTGATTTTAGAGCATGCGTGTACACATTAAGTTGTATATATACCAAACAAGTATGAGTAAATATTTGTTTAAGTATTTGCCTATCAAATTTGTATGAGCACATGAAGGAATTTAAAGAGTATGAGTAGGTACACTTTTTACAAACCATATTTTGTGTTAATTTAAACAACATATTGTTGTGTGCATGTATTAAGAGAGTATGAGCACATACATGTTTGACCTACATGAGCCAAGGGCAAAAGGGACTTTTTGCATTAGTCTTATGCAAACATAGAGCACTACTTCAGCACAAGGATGAGTTTGACCTAAAAATAAAAGTTAAGGGACTAAATTTGCCAATCTAAAAGTTGAGGGATGAATTTGACCCTTGCAATGTTGCAAATTGCGGGCTATAGAATTTAGTGAAGTGCTCCTAAAAAAGCTATAGACATTATAGCACAGTTATAGCAGAAGCTATGACCTTTAGCTATATGCAAAAAAAACAAGATTTAGACTTAAACATTATTAATTTCATGAATCTCGGCTCATGTTTCCTAAGAATACGGAGGCATAAGTGCAAACATGAGTAAATAAGTCACAACTCACATGATAAGTCATAAATCATAACTCGTAGGTCATAAATCACAAGTATATAAGTTCATAGCTCAATCATAGCGGTGTTAGCAGTGCTATGCTATTGAATTTAGCAGGACTTTTTCACGCTTTAGCAGAGTTAGCGGCATTAGGGTAATATTTGCAATATCATCGCGGCATTTGTCTCAAAAAATTATAGCAGCGCTATAGCAAGCTATTTACAATATTGAACTCTTGTGCAAAGTTCAGGACCAAATTACCTATTTCGCCATTTAGTAATGAGTTGGCCAGAGTCCCGTAAAAAAGATGGGGGATGAGTAAGTACCAGATAAGGTGTGGTCAGCCTTCTTTGTCTTCATGTCAGACAAGTTAGCATCAGCGCTTGCATTTCACGCCAGATAAACCACACAATCCTCAGGTGAAGCGGTGAACACGTGCATTTCTGATCGAAGAAAAAGGTAGAGGAAAGAGCTCGAGCTGCTACAGCTACATGACAAGCATCCTTCTAGAAAACCATTTTTGCATGAATCTGTTATCTCCTTTTCTAGTGTACTACTAGAACACATGGATGAAGAACACCTGTAAAGCTGTTGGGTCCGCCTTGCTCCCCACAGACCAAACAACAGACATCATCCATGACCAAAAAAAAAAAAACACTTGTTCTGTTTTCTTCACCTGCATTATCGCTCTTACTATACTCGTACAACAACCAGGCAATGCAAAACACACACACACACACGGTCCACGGCGCTGCACGTGTCACCCTGCGCGAACCAAACCATATGCATGCTAGTCCTATAGCTTTCGATTTTCTGTTTTTTTTTTCCCAATGGATAGGAATGCTGATCCTAGCTATAATCACACACAATTGATGACGCATTTGTACATTGGAGCACTGGAACACGAAAACTTTGGCAGAAGCATTGTTTCGTTTTTTTTTTGTTTTTCCCTGATGATGATGAGATTCGAAGACTACGTATGTTACTGTTTGAAATGACGGGGGTTTCTATCTTGGAGGTATGCACGCATTGGCCGGAGGAACAGCTTGAATGGGTGAGTTGTTGATCCGCCGTTGCCGCTTGGAAGTTGGAACTCGGACACATATAGTAGTGTAGTACTGCCTTCAGGAGCCGAGGCGAGAGGCGGACGCGAGCGCCACGGCCTGCGCCCACACCTTGAGCCGCGCCTTCACGTCCTTGGGGTCGTCCCCTGTCCGTCCCACAACGACACCAACACCACGTCAGTACCATATGAAATGAAACCACGCACAGGGAGATTTATGGAGCGAAAAAAACACCGGGAACGCTTTGCGACAAAGCAAAGCGCTCGGCCGATTCGGTCCAATCATGCGCTCGCTAATGGTGCTACGCCCCGCGACATGATCATCGGTGATTCGTGGCGGTAAAGGGACCGTGAAACCCGCGTCCATTGCTATCGCGGCGGACCCCCAAAAAGCTCACGCCTTGATGACCCTGAAAACAGAGGGAAGCGGACGTGGCGAGCAGACGATCGGGTGAGCAGGGAGCAGAGCACCAAGCCGTGGGGGCCCGGCGCGGGGTGGGGTCGTGGGGAGCATGAAAGAGGCTCCACGATGTCTCGCTCGGCTCGTCGGCATCCGGAACTCCAGAGTCCAACCACCTCGGCTGGTCGCCACGAGTTGCGCGAGCCCAATTCCCGGCCACAAAAGCAAACACAGGCGTGCGCCACGGATGGGTTCCCTCCCTGTAGTACCATGTACATGCTCTCCATACTTTTGGGTGATTGGACAGGTGAACAACACGACACTTGGCGCGTGCGCCGACTGCTTCGTTCAATTCGAGTGTGTGCACTGCACTGCCTGGTAAGGCAGGGCAACCCCCGGCGGCCGTGGAACGCGATTCCGTGAGGTGACGTGCGTGCAATGCATGCAGGTTCTGTCCCTTGCTGCCAGATGGACGCGCGCGCGGCGAGGGTGAGGTGAGCGATCCGATCGTCGGCGGCTCGACCGGCCGGACCTACGGAGCTCGCGTACGGACAAACCGTTCGGAGCACCCGTCGACAACAAAAGCAAAACCAACCGATGCTGGTCGCTTGCTTCGATCTAAGAATTCTTTTCGCTTCAAAGCTTACGTTTGCAGTAGTAAATAATGGCAATGATTGGGGACGGGTTCGGTGGGTCGTTACCGGGGCTGGAGATGCGCCAGCTGCCCGAGGCCGGCGAGTTGCCGCCGCTGCTGGCGGTGTCGACGCCGGAGAGCGCGTGGGAGGGGATCTCCACGGTCCAGTCGCAGGGGAGGTCCAGCCCCAGGTCCCGGCACGCGCGGACCTCCTCCATGTCCATCGCCACGCCGCCGCCACGGAACGAGGCGGGGGAGCCGCCCCCGCCGCCGAGGACCACCACCGGCACCGCCGCCTCCTGCAGCTGCCGCCGCTGCTTCCGCATCCGCCACGCGCGCTCCAGCCACACCTCCCGCGCCATCCGCTCGCGCCGCTGCCACGGCCGCCTCCCGCCGCGCCCGCCCTCGGGCGGCCACCGCGCCTCCGTCTCGCTCGCGTACTCCTTATTGCCGCCGCTCGGACCGGGCCACCACGGCGGCGACGACCGCGCCCCCGCCGCCTGCGCGCCGCGGTCGGGCGTGCCGGGGAGCGACGCCGACGACGGGGCCGCCTGCAGCCCGTCGTAGGGGGGCCACGGATGGTGCGCGCCGCCGCCGTACGTCGCGCCGTTGATGTCCGACCGCACCTCGAACTCGTCGTCGTCGTCCGCCTCCTCCTCTTCATCCTCGCCGTCTCCGCCGTCCTCGTCGTCGGCGTCGCCGCCGTCGGAGCCCTCCATGGACAGGCGGGACAGGCGCTTGCTCATGTCCCACTCATCCTCCTCGTCCTCATCTTCCTCCTCCTCCTCCTCCGCGATGAAGTTGTCATCGTCGTCATCGTGGCCGATGACGTCTCGGAGGGTCGGGGGAGGCGAGGTTTCTGTCAACGGGGACGCCATTCCGATTGGAGCAAGCTGTGATGGAGCTGGAGATCGAAGAGGTTGGTTGAGGCTGGGCAAGCAGCTAGAGAGCCAACAAGAGGGTGAAGTCGCTGATCAGAAAACGAAGACTTGCGGCCGCAAAGCGACTCGAACCGAAACGTTTGTTTGCTTGCTGCAAGCTAGATGGTGGAGGGAAGCAACTGAGAGCATATGCGATGTTCCCAAGGCAAATGGCCGATGGGTCTTATATATTTGCCGGATATCCGAATGGACTCAAGAACAGCTCCTCCTCAGCCTTCACGGTCAAGGATTAATTACCTCCCGTGCGCGTAACAAAGTATTGTAGGTTGCCATAAAAACACAAAAGTATTGTAAGTTTGTTAATCCAATAAAAATGCACGGTAAGTATTGTAAGTTTGTTAATCCTAAGAAAAAAAATTGCACGGTAAATTTGTAACTCGCCTTTGGGATTTCCGGAGTGGTAGTGTATTGCAACTTGCAAGGGTAACGATCAGATGTTACCACACGAATTGACGAAGGGTACGGCACACCGCAGGACCGCACGCATATACTACATTATTGGAAATTCTGGATCAGGGGATGATTGTCAAATAAATCCCTTGACGAGTAGTTTTCATTAGTACGACCTCTAGATTTTTCAAGCGCCCGTGGAAATTCTAGCTTTTGGTTACGCACAAACCCATGGTATACAACAAATTGTGCATGAATGAATGATCGATGGAGCATCACAAGTATTAAAAAATTAAAGGGGAAAGAAGCAAACGGATTTGTACCATATATACAAGTCATTGCGTTTACGGCCTCACTTTAAATGTATGAGAGTATCGAGTAAATCTTGCCATGTCCTTTTTTTCACACACGCACATGTTCTAAAAAAATCAGCTGGGTACTCGTGGCGCACTCGGCAGCACAAAGCTAGCTCAAATTAAGCTAATAACCCAAGTTTTTGTTTCTTCTACAGCTTGCCGTTAAGGCATCAACCACACATGCCCGCCATATTAATTCTAAAAAGTTTGCACAGACGACACATATGCTAACATCTGTTAAGTACCCCTCTGAACAGGGTAAAGTAAAACCCGACGTCTCTTTTGTCGTTACTGCACGAGTGCAAACAAATTGCTTCTGGAAACAGCCAAAGTATTTCCTTACACCGCAGGAAATAAGGATAGTAAAGCCCCAGAAAGGCTAACTCAGACGTCATGACTCATGAACTCTCTTTCCCTGCTTCTAAAAAAATATTTTGATTCAATTTACCCATTAAACTATGCCATTTAGTTCAACTTATCCCATAACACAATTTGTCATTTTTATTTCTCCATACACAAGCTGAATTTTAATTTGAGACTTGGAAGGGTGCTAGTGGACATCATAATCTATATTAAAAAAATATGTTATGGATTTTTGTCATTAATTTTATATAATTTTGTACTCAAGGATAAATTTTATTATTAAATATCCTACCCTATCAAAATAATAAAAAAATTATGATATATTTTTCTAAAATATCTTCTATCATCTTGCAAAATTTGAACTTAAGAATCCACTTGTGCATGGAGAATAAAAAAACAAATTGCGTTAAGA
Organism: Setaria italica; assembly: GCF_000263155.2. Classification (NCBI taxonomy): domain Eukaryota; kingdom Viridiplantae; phylum Streptophyta; class Magnoliopsida; order Poales; family Poaceae; genus Setaria; species Setaria italica. Next base: position 3,310,122 of record NC_028454.1, on the reverse strand, counting down.
GGGTAAATTGAACCAAATGACATAGTTTAAGGGTAAATTGAACCAATAAATACTTTAGAGAGTTATTCAGACTTTGGTTATACTTGAGGAAGTAATTTGAATTTTGTTTAAAAAAAATCCCAGAGATTATTAAGAGAACTTGATTAAAATACCGGTCTCGATAAGGATTGGCGAAGAAGTAACAGAAGTACAGAACCCCTGCAGCGCATAGTACGTGCGGGCCGCGTTGAGGCTGAGAGCGGGGCCGGCTGTCGCCGCCGACGTGGCCCGGCGACGGGCGCGCCAAGCGGGCAGGCGTCCCTGTCGGAGGCCGGCAGCCGGGCCCCACCGCGACAGGTGGCGCCGCCCTGGACCTGGCCAGGTCAATGCCCGGGCTGTGTGGCCGAGGCCCCCGGGCGGAGGTGCGGGGTCGGGCCGGTCGGCGCCTGCCGCGTGGACGCTCCCGCGGCGAAAGCGAAGGGTGGCCTTTTCGAACGCAAACGAAGCTTGGAATGGATTATCTGGAGTTTAATTAGGGTTTTGGGAAGATTTTGTCAGTCCCACCAGCTGGTGTGGTGCTGTACCATCAACGGCAACGAGTGTACCAAATGCGTACGAGTGATCATCAGAGTACAGAAAAGAAGAAGATAAAGATATGAAAGTTAGGCCTTGGTGTTTTCAAATTTCAACGATTAGTAGTTGCTGCACGATCTCGAGCAATCGTCGTTAGCCTGTGATTATTGTTCTTGCCTGCGAGAGATGTGGAGCATTGCTAACCTAGCAACAACCTACACTCCTAGAAATGGGGATTTCATTTTGATAGCCACACAAGCAACAAGAAAATGAAATAGTGTTTGAAACTACCTCTCCCAATACAAAATTCATGCTTGCGTTGAACAACACGGAGGACCTGGGAGATCTATTTAACTCCAGTGCAGGCTCCAAATCAGCTCACGTAGGTGCGTGGCGTGCCAGTCAATGTGACCTGCAATTGACAAGGGAAACGTAAAATTCATGAGCCGATAGGCGGCGAAGCCTTCGAGCTCATAGGTAGACGTTGAGGCGTTCTTTGAGAAAAATACCGTTAAGGTGTAAATAAATAAAATATTAATGGCATGTGCCATCGGCTGTATGAGCCGACGGGCTAAGATAGAAGCATTATAAAACAACAACCATAAAAAGGAGCCCTTGTTAACCATGCGTACATCAGATAGGTTAATAGATCTAGTCAATGTCTTGATAAGTGTAATTGAACTCAGACAAGGTAACACGAATGAGAAGGCATTGACATCAATCTACCAACTTAAAAGATTAGAATATAGCAACAAGGACCAGCCGATACTGACTGTACACAAGCAAAGATACATTAACAGATCTTAATTAATGTCTTGATAAGTGTATTGAACTTAAACAAGGCAACACGAATGAGAGGGCATTAACCCCAATCTGATAATATAAAAGACTAGAGTTCAATCACCAAAGACCTCTTACCTACCGCTTACAAGCCTATTAAGGTAAAAGTCTGATCAATGTCATGACCGTGTAATTGAACTTAGACAAGGTAACACGGTAAGAGGACATTAACTTCGACCCGGTAACCTTAACAGACAGGCTCATGGCAGTAAGGCCTTGCATGCGCCCCTATCGGCTCAATGACATCATCATACTTCCGTGAGATACGGATAAAACCCGACCGAAGCATCGGCTCTCAATGGTAGCATGCTGATGTCAGAGGCCTGACGATTAGCAATACGAGGGGTAAGGGTAAAGATCTATCGGACCTAGCATATATAAAGTAGAAAAGGCTTGCAGAGTTTACCAGCCGATACAATCAGATAACTGGTGAACGCTTAAATAAGATCAAGAAGCCGATAAAGACAACCTAATCAGATCTAAGCAGTTCGATAACTGTGAGCGCATGATGAAACTAAGAGATCGAAATGATACAACTTAATAAAATCAAACAACTCGATAACTATGAGCAATATCGAAGACAAGCAGAATATTGGACAAAGCCTAGAAAGTTCTACTTGAAATCTAAGTTAACTCGATAACTAGTCACACAATCGAATATCAGAATATAAGACTTAACTTAGAAAATTCCGATAGAGATCGTAATAACAGGGTGACGATACCTACAAGCTCGCCGTCTTTGCGAAAGGAAAAAAAAGAGCACGAGCGGAACGCGTTTATCCATCACGAGCTGCTTAGGCCTTGTAAATAAAATCAATATGCATATATAAAACACACGGAGACTCACGTGAGACAACTGAACCAAACGAGCAGATATGCGCAGGCCGGCCACCTTGGTGACGAACACGCCGGGCTGAACAGCTTGGAGATTATGGCCTCGCCGCCGTCTACGCGAGACTTGGAGTTGTTACTCTCTGCCATCTGTCGATGGCTTGTTCTTCCATCCGCCAAAGACTATCACGATGGGAACACTGAAGAGGGAGGGGATGATGGGAGAACGCAATCGCAACTGGTTTGGAGATCGCGAGACTTTCGTTTTTACGCTGGCTTGATCGACTATTGCCGATTGACTGGTTCGGAGATCGCGAGAGTTTCCTTTTTACTGTCTGCTCGATTGATGATTGCCAATTGATTGAAGGTTCCATGGAGAATTCTTGCCTTCTTGGGCGACGTGGGTACGTCGGCGGGTAAGCAGGACGCGGTGGTGTGAAAACTTTTCGTTTTTTGGCGGACTCATTTTCCTTCTATCAATTTTGATGGGTCTGCAGCTCCTCTACCCTCCCTAAAGCCTGGCAAGTGGGACCAATGTGAGGGGTAGAGAGAAATTTTTTAGGCGCAAAGTGTTTTTAAAAGTTTTGAATATAGATCACCTTTGCGCACACGTGCTCGTCCTTCCTTGCTAACCTTCCCTTATTTAAATATTCTTTTCTTGTCGACCAATCAGATGAAGCTCATTTTTACACTAGAACTCTACCAATACACACTGCAACTTTATCGGCTCTATCAGCTTTGTCGGTTGACCCCCTCCAATTAGACTTGTCATCTTCTATAAGATTTTGCCGGCCAAAATCCGGTGTCAAAAACTCCTAATAAACATTTAGTTTCATGACTCATATAGAGTTGGTATCCGTGTACAGGTGGTTTCATCTAGATGAAACTGGTATCTTCTCTCTCTTCTTAAATTAAATACTATATCATCAAAAAATCCTATGTGACATGCTAATTAATGGGAATGAAACTCCATGAAACTGGAGTAGCCTAAATACTCTGCAATGCGATTATTAGCTATTTCTGGTACGGTTTTCCCGTCTCGCGATTAATGCAGTCGCTGTACAAAGCCATTGCACGATGATTGATTAATTCAAAACGGGCGGTGACGTACGCTTGCTTGGGCTTATTGGGTAGAGCCATGGGAGCTGCTGTGAATCGAATCAACGAAGCTAAGGTGCGCGTGCGAGCCCCGAGAGCCACGCCGTGCCGCCCTCTGCTGCTTGAGCTCTTGACGATAGGTTCATACGATCCCGACGCCGACACATCGGCATGGACGGAGCCGCTGCTGTTTCTATACCATATCTTCCGTTGCGGCGGCGGCACCGTGTTGTAGTTTTGTACATCTCGGATCTCTCCCGGATCGGAGCCAATAATGTAGCTAACTGCTGCACTGATGAGGTCTAGTATATATTCGTGAGGAAATAGTCGTGTAGAAATAATACTCGAAGTGCGACGCATGCCGTGCATTGAAAAATGGCTAGCTATTCGTCGAGGAGGTTTGAAATCCGGAAGAATGTGATATCTGTTCGGGGCTTTGCTTTTCCGATCAGCGGGTGGGTTGGGAAATTTTGCGGGGAGTGCTACGTGGGAACGAGTGGAACTGCCACCGGTCTGCGCGAGAAAATTTCAAAACTATTAAATGCCAGGTTATGCTGGCCGACTTCGACTTTTTTTAATTGTTTCTTGTGCTTTTTCCCTTTTTTTTCTTTTTCAGAATGGTGGGAGGCCGCCCGTAGAGCGAGAGCCAGGAAATGCTGGGTCGATCTCCTAATGATTCTGCATCAAAGGCATGCAATGTTTATTTTTCCTAACTAGTGGTGGTCGAGCCCCGTTTGGTAGATGCTAATCGTGCCCTTGATCCATCAGTGCCTACCCTTTGTTGGCTTGCATGTTTCCTTCCTGTCCCGAGTGCCGTTCACATTTTGGCCATCACTAACGCGAGTCCGCGGCACGCAAGATTCTCCATCTCTTCATCAGATCTTTTGGGAGAAGTAACGGACTAACAGGCGTCACCGGAAGGCAATGCCGGCCGCCGTGGTTACTGGCGGCGCGGCGAGCCAGCAAAGCGTGCTCGCAGAGCGAAAAACCACACCGCCTCCCATTTCGCTCGCCGCTACTACGGGGGAAATCAGCCCGTTCGCCGATAGCCAACTCTTTCTTTAACGGCTCGTCGGTGAGGCCCGACCCAGCCGGTTTCGGAGACAACAGGCCGGTAGCGGATCGAAAGAAACCGGGCTGCCTCTGGGCTGTCACGGAGCGGGCCGTAGAGGCGCAAAAGCGATGCCGCCGGCCCGGAGGACCTCGCCTCGGCTCCACCAGCAGCGCCGGCAGCGCCGCGACGAACAAAAGCTGCCAAGTGCCAACCCCCGTGTCCCCACTTCCCCAACCTGCCTCTCTTCCTCGTCCTCTCCGACTCCCCGCCAGTTCGGCTCCGAGGCACCAGCCCCGGCCATTGGGGGTTGGTTCATCCGAGGTGAGCGCCGCCCTCTCCCTTCCTTCCGCTCCTCGCATTCCGCATTGCATCCTTTGCACAAAAACCCTGAACCCTTCGATAGTTCGATGCGCGACTTTGATGCCGATTGGATTGATTCATTCCAGAAGCCAGAGCCAGTTTATCCGAGTCCCGACGCCATGCAAAATCACCCCACTCGCGGTGCCATTCGAGTTGCCCGCCATTGCTTGCCCACATCACCTTTTTCAGCTAATCACTTGGGCAACAGTAACTTGAAGGTTGGGTGTCTGTGTCTGTATTCAGTATTTACCTCTTCCTCGGTGTTCTTTTTTTTTTCTAGCAATGCTCAGGAACCAAAATGGTTGTACTGTACACCTATGCCAAATGAATTAGGGCAGAAGTATCGAACCCATCATCAAAAACTAAGCATCTGTGTATGAGCTCTTGCTTTTGTAGACCCTGACTTCGGCTTGGCTTTGCGAGTCCTTCAGGTATGGACGAAACTGCGCGTGTTCTCTCCCAGTTCTCCTCAAACAGTTGGACTCTTATCGTTTTTGGAGAGTTGTTTTTTTACAGATACGATGTTTTATTTTCTGAACATTCCTACTACAAATGTTGCGAGTTATGACTTATGTATTCAGATGTTTTATTTGAAGGTCTGCATCTACCTCTTGCCCCAGCTTTTCCTGGGCCTTCCTGTCATATCAAGTGAGTTGTCAATCACCAATTGTCCGTCGTCTTACATGTCAAAATAGCAGTTCCTGAATCTGCATTTTATTCAGGTTTTTGGTTGACAAGCCGCTGAAACCACCTTAAAAAAGACAACATAATGGTTCCTGAATATGTTCAATGTTGATTGTGACCACATTGATATGTCTTGTCTCAAACTTTGTCCAAAAGTTGGCTTGCAAATTAATTTGGGCTGGGTGAAGTTGATGAGCTCGTTTCTGAGGAACATAACTGGAAACATTCCGCCTTGCTGAAATTTCCCAGTAGAAGGCTTGCAGATTTTCAGATTCATCATTGCCTGCTATAAAACTGGAAATCCTTAGTTGTAAGCGAACTTTTGAAAGTTTACACTTTGAAGATGAGTAAAAATTTGCTTTTCAGCTTGGCTGTTTTATTTTGACACGAAATGGATATTTTCTTTAAAGTGGAAAACTTTGAAGATTAGTAAAGCAAAAACGTGTGATTTAATCTGTTATAGGGGAAAAAGAATAAGTCAAAGCATTGAGACCTTACGCCTTAGGATCACCAAATTTCAGAAATTTTAAAAACAAAATATTTACAGAGCAGAACTGTAAAATCACTGTACAAATGAAGTCAGGTGCCTGTAGACTGTAGTAACAAAGTTGAAGTTTGAAGTAACAAGTTGCTGGAGATTTGTTATGCCTCTCCCATATTTCTTGCTACAATTTCAATTGTTTCATCATTGCCATCTTTTTGTGTGTGTGTGTGTGTGTGTTGTGATGTTATCAGCACCTTGTTAATACTTGTTAGTTGTGTTCTATCATGGGCCGTAATGGGTGTAATAATGTGTTAGCTGTCACTTGTTTTTATTGGTTGTCCGTACCTGTTCAGCTATATCTCTTTTCATAAGTGGTGTGTTACACTGCCAACAGACAACTGCAACTGTTGCTGATATGAGCTCACCTTTAGTACTTTTGTTTTACCAAGCAGCTACTTATGGTTCTACCTGTGAGAAATTTACTGGAGAATTTCAGCGTGTTAAACTGCTGGTGTTGGCTACTGAGTTTTTCTCCTCAATGTGGTTTATTGAACTATCACCAATAGTTTAACTCTCATGACTCCAATTGGTATATACAAAGAGATTGATGCTAACCTTATGAAGGCATCTAAATACGATCATGTAAAGTTATAGACATCACTAGGAACTTGCATTAAGCAATAGCTACCTCTATCGATTCATGGGATTATTTATAGTTGAGCCGAAGTGGCATTTATTGTATAGCGTTAAACTGCAGACTCTAGTTAGTTTGTAGCTGTTCTGTTCTAGGCAATGCTTGCTGTCTAAGTTCTAACATATAAGGAATGATTCTGCTTTCTCATGCTCTCGTGATACCGTCGTCATGCTCATGTCAAAAAAGAGAAAGATTGGAATAAATGTTAAGACACAACTGAGCATGCAGGAAGACATCCTTTTCAATGTCCCCCTTATTTCTTGCTAATTATATCTAACTCTGTAGTCTTGACACAGTGATGTGCAGAACTGCAGATAGGCTCACTTTACTGTCTTATGACGAAAATAAGATATGTTTGTGAGACAAGTTAATTATTCTCCCAAAACAAGTTTGTACCCAACTACCCATGGTTGATTATGCCTAGTTGATTCATGAATTATTTCTAAATTCAAGAAACCATATTCTATTTTTTTCTCAAACATGCAGGAGAGCTGCGCATCATTTCATTAACAAGGGAAAAAGAAGGTATAAGGGAGAGGGCATAAATGTGATCTCCCAGACATAATTCAAAACACAAACACCCACACACTCCCTGATAGGATACTAGATGAAGAGTACCACATACAACCAGAAGCACATGACCAGATCACCCGAGGTTATGACTAAGTACCCACGATGAGCAACCTTGGGAGCAGGTCATAGAGTCCCCTGGCACCAGCCTCACACCACATAGCACTTTCATTTGCCACTGTTTGCAAGACCAGCGCCACACTCAGGCTAGCGCCATTGAACACACAATCATTCCGATGTTTCCAAATCTCCCAAGCAACTAGGAAGATGAGGGAGTTGAGCTCTTTTCCAAAGTCTTTGCGAAGTCCTTTGCTTGCGCTGTACCACCAGCTTGAGAAGCAAACGGCAGAAGGCTGGGGCGCTATCACTTTCCATTTGAATTACAGTGATTATTTTGACATTTATTATCCAGGCTCCATTTAGAAACTGTCCACCCATTCGATTCGCACCACCCAATAGCACACGAACTATGTTTTCCATTTGAAATCTAACATTTGCTACATAACTACACCCATTGGAGTTCTATCAAATGTGTAACCTTGTGATTTTGGGCATCCCCTTGTTTCATCTTTCCTCTGTTAAAGATGATGATAGGTGGTCTCTATTACAGTACGGAGTACTAACTATTACATAATATCGCCATTCTCTTGGTGCTCTCCCATTTCCACTTATTTCCTTTCATGTGATTTTCCCTCTCGCACTGACCAAATCTTCTCTAAACATGCTGATACCTTCAACAATTCAATATTATAAGCTGCAATATCGTATCCTCATCTTTAACATCACATTTATGGAGGTACCTCGTAAAATAGAAATTAAGTACACATTCCCTTATTCATGCTAGATTGGGAAACTTTTGCATTGCATGAACTTCTTACCAGAAGCTAGCTATTCATTTATAGTTATCTCTTTTTTTGTTTTTGTGAGAAGATGTGTAGGCTTTTGAATTTTGGTTGCTGCATTTTATAACCATTGGGTTTAATTAGTTTCCAGTGTTGACCTACTTGTTTATTTTTAAAGAAACTTGTTGGTATTATTAGTTCCATTGCATTTGTCAACTCTGTAATGTCAGTTTACTTTATGTCGTCAATAGATTGAATCCTTATCTTTTGGTACCATGTGAAAGAAAATCTCTAACATCTGAAGCTGGTTGTGGGAAGCCAAGGATCGAAAGTTGCGAACAAAGTTGAAATATGTTGAAAATAAACCATCTTTAGTATTGGTCTAACCTTGGCCTAGATCTATACAATCAAGCTTAGCCTAGTAGGAAGGCAAAACCAAATTAGAGAATGATCTATGCTTGGTCGGACATGGTAGTCCCTCAATTGTAACAGTCAAAGCATCATCATTAGCCATCCCTTTCTAACTTGAATGAGGTTTTATCTTCCTTTTCTGTTTCTTAATCAGATTTTCTAAGATTTCCCCATCATTGAATCATTTAACTATTGCCTAGTGTGAATGCTTGCATTTTAAATGACTAAAAGGCAAGACAATGTTCTGCACTAAAATGCCTAGCCCCCTTGTGTAGTAAATGTCTGTCTCATCAAATTACTTAGAAATACGCCTAAACAGGCAGGTGAGTTGCAATTCTGAATTAGAAGTAGATATGAGTGTACAGCACCTGAGTTAGGCAGGGAAAAGAAAGTAAGAGACCTGAAAACTGTATTTTTTTTAAGCAAGAAGTGTAAATTCAACTCCTGAGTTGCCTAATTAATTATAGCAGATCCCACTTCTCTCTGTAAGTTGTCTTTGTATTTAGTGGACTGAACACTATGGAAACAGTTGCCTACTTATTCTCAATAACTTGCTGATTCCTCTCCCTCCGTACCTTCTAGTTTAAGAAGACATCCCTGTAAGAGAGATTATCCTAGTCCATCCATCTACTTTGTATGGCAATGTGGTGAGAAATTTCCTCATTTTCTTTAATGCGTATCTGTTTTTTACCCTTGGGGATTTTGCCTCTTTGGACAACACCAAATCAATCAGTCCTTTTCCATTTAGTATGCAGGTGGAAAGTGATCAGCTAGCTCCAGATTCTCTTTTGCAAAAGGTGATCAATGAAAGAAAAAGGTGAGTGAAAAGTAGCACTAAGGTCAATATAGCTTTAGTCCTGCCCCATGAATATGCGTCTCATGCTTAGGCATTTTGCGTTCAGGAATTTTGCGTCTCATGCATGTCAGATGTCACAGTTGAAAAAATAATCTAATATTGCTTGTATAGTTCCTAAGAGCTACCAACAAATGCAGTGTTCCACATCCTTGCCTCATTTATTTGGTAGAAAAAGATCAACCATGACTCACGTATACAAAAAGTCGAGCTGCATGCATGTACAGATAAAGACAGCAACTTTAAGTGAAAGGAAAGTAAACTTCGAGACATACTTTTCTCTAGGCTATACATTATGCTGTAATATAAATTCATACTTTGTCTCCTTTTTTTCATGTACTGCAGTATCTTTAACTGATGAACAGTTATCATTGTTGATCTCTGTATCATCATAAGAATGTACCTACGCAAACACCTCCACATAGCCTGCAAATAAATCTGTGAAGAAATGTTGTGTTTTCTAGGCTTCATTAACTCAGCTTTCTGCTATTGTTCTGTTCCATGCATGCTGAAACATGTTGCCTAGATATTCTCGAAAGACAAGGACATTCTCTGCAAATCCTTGTCATACAAATCTGATGCTACCTGCAGATGTTGCTGTGGCTGCAAATTTTGAGACCAAGCTGCACAGAGGCCCTCCATGTTGAATTGGTTCTCGGCTTTGACCACATCTTCATACAGTGATTGGCTAAGATTCTGCATGGTTGCTGGTGTATCTGTGAAGGTTCCATGGAGCAGGTCAGGCCACTTGAGTTCTTCCTCTAGGTGGCTATTTTTATCTGGCGATAAATCTGTCCATGGGAAGATACTATTCTCCAGAATTGAGCTTGTGCTTTGCAGCTCAAATCCCAAGCTATTGCTTCCACTGCTTCCTTTACTGCTACTGCTGCTAGGATTAGTGGTGTCCCAGTAGAATTGGTTACTCTGAATGCCAGTACCTCCAGAGTGTGGATTGTCCGGTGACCTATTGAGTCCTGTTGATGTTGAGAGAGTTGATGGCGAAACTGGTGGCATCACAGTGGAAATGGTGCTGCAGCTTGACTCATTCTGGTTAAACCAGAGTGGATTCGTGCTGCCTCCATGCTTGCCGCCAAATTCATTGCTGTAACACATCAACTGCTGGAAAGGGAAATTTGGAATTGGGCCTGTTGAGCGGCAGCTGGGGAGGTTATCATTACCAGAAACAAGCTGGTCAAGGAATAGCTCCTTCGATGGCACCCTTAGATGTGCCAAACTAGTAGTTTCTTTGCGATGCTTACCGAGCACTGGCAGCAGCTCTGGTGATTGTGCTGTCTCACTGAGGAGATGGCTCAAGTTGCCAAGTGCACCACCACTTGAAGGGTCAATATCGCTGGACTCGGAGGTTCTCTCAGTACTGATTGTTGGAGCTATTTTGCGATCAACCTCAGCAAGGGGCTTGTGGGTGTTGGGGTCGATGCCTTTCTGCCGGAGCTTCTTCTTGATGCTTGAATTCCAGAGATTCTTGATCTCGTTATCAGTTCTTCCAGGCAACCGTGTTGCAATCTGAGACCACCTGTTCATTTACGTGAAAAAGGCATAGTTAAGGAAAGCTTGCTTTGAAGCAATAGGTGCAAAATTCTGACAGTGTGATTTGGGATTAAATTTACCTGTTGCCCAAGACAGCATGAAGTTCAATGATAAGGTCTTCCTCCTCCTGAGAGAATGCACCTCTTTTAAGGTCAGGCCTCAGGTAATTTATCCACCTCAGCCTGCAGCTCTTGCCACACCTTTGAAGCCCTGCAATCATTAATTGGGCAGGTATGAGAAGATTGGGAGAAGAAGTGGCCTTGGAGATGAATAGGAAACAGTGGGAATGGATAATTGAGAAGAATAAAGTGTGCAGGATTTTGATTGTACCTGCAAGCTTTGGAACAGTGCTCCAGCAGCCATGCCCATGCTTGGTTATGTGGTTCATGAGCTTCTCGTCTTCCTCAGGAGACCAGAGCCCCTTCCTCAGCTTCTGCTTGTAACAGCAGGAGTGCTTCCCCATTGAAAGCAATGCAGAAGCTGAAGCTGAGCTCTGCAATCTGCACACACCTTGAGGAGCAGCACAGAATTCTTCACAGGTAATCCTCTGGTTCTAAGAACACCTCTCAACAATTTGTGGTTCAAGGGTGGGATTATTGTGGATGAACTGCTTATACGGGCTCATATAGTGGTGTCTGATAGAGTAGAGCTTGTGGGAGAACGGCAGCAACTAGTGGCTACTAATATCAGGATTTGGAGGAAGGCACTGGTAGGCTTAAGGGCACTCTTCTCCTTTTCTTTGCAGGCCTCCCTCCCCAATTGCCCCCCTTCTTTTAAAGCTGGTGGTTGTGGGAGCCTCAGGCTCTTAGCCCTTCCCTTTGTTGCTTCTCTGTAAGCGTGTGTGTCCTTATGTCCTATCAGCCCCTAGAATCTATGCCCCTTCAACCGTCGGTGGGCTTCAGGGTCTGTACCTCCACTTGTCCCTGATATGCTATTACTGCGTTGTCATTACCACAAACTATTATAAGAAACTCTGGATGGTTCATCCTTCCTAGATCAAGAAGTATTGTTACTTTGTACTCAAGTCAGTTGTAAAAGAGGTTTGTCAAAGTTACATGATTCGGAAAAGGATTGATGTTTTTTCTCCTGTAGTGAATGAATGTGACCTGGAGAGCTGCTAGTCTGTCACTGCTACTATGAACTTTTTCCCCGGCAACCTCTGCGTCACATGTATTCCATGCAGGGAAAGGTACACAGCTGGACTGGGAGACTTTCCCTCATCAGAACATATATACTAGGATTTCAGTATATACACATGTTTGCATACTCTTAATCTCTCTTATCTTCTAATATGTTGAGCCTGACATAAGTATCATCCTTCATGCTTATTTCGCAGGAAAGCCACCAGATCATTTCTTACCCAGAGAAACCTTCCATCAATCATCAACAGGCGGCATCAAATATTTGCATTCCAGGACAGAGAGCATCTTCCTTTTCTGTCTCCGCAAGCCAGCAATGCAAATTTTCTTTAGGACCTCCAGGCTCCAATCAGAAATCTTTGCTCCAATCCAAAGAAAAAGCATGCTGGCACCTCTGAAGAAGTTCGCAATCAGTCAGAGAGAATCAGACCTTCTGTACAGATGATTGCCTCGGCTGTGGTATGCTTTCTTCATTGGCCGTGTTCTGACGCAGAGCGAAGCGCAACTGCAACATGCACAAGTTCTGTAAACCTTGGTCTGGTGAGTATAGAGAGGTATATTGGTTGTTGGATTTTTTATGGTTCTGGTGCGAAAACTTCCATACGCTGTCTTTGTTCGGAGACAGAACACTGGGGGTATAATAGTCTCAATGAGGTGGCAAACCCTAGCATTTTATTTGTTATCCTCCATTGCTTGTCTGCTAAAAGAAATGCCTTGATTCATGACACGATGATTGGAAGATGCAATGGCATCCTCATAGTGCCCATGTGCCTGTGGATACTGTTGCGATTAAACAAGCAGAATCGATTATCGTTGATTGAACGTTTTATAATCGGGGTGATCATCTGTACAAGTCGGCTTTTCCTGATGCTCAGAAGCTTCCGTTGTTCTCTTGTGAAGATTTTCTGGGGCTCTATGGTCTTTGAGTCTGCCAGAGCGAGCAAGTAGAAATGCGACGCGTGTGTGTTCCCGAAGATTTGAGTGCTTTAGTGTTGTCAGGGTCACAACTTCACACAATTATGGAAAAACCGATGTGCAGAAAATCGCTCATTATTCTGACAATGCATCCCTTTAATTGGAGGTTTTGAGTCATTCATGAACTTACCCATCACTCATTATCGCGATTTTCTATGAGTTCCCTTTCCCCCTTGCTCCAGATGCATGTATCGGAAACAATTGAATCAACAGAATATCTGCACGGAAAGAACCTGCATTATTTCTCTAATTTTTTCTGCTCATTTGTTTTATTTATCATTTCCGCCTTGGATCCCGTTTATTTAGGGGGGTGCCAATTATTAAAGGTGCGCTTACAATAAATAGACTGGGTGAGAAAAGAAATGAGGCCATCTGCAGGCCCCCTATTGGAAGGTGGTGGTCACGGGAAAAGCTGGTTTGACAATTGAGGCATCTTTGTGGGGTCCTGCTCGTGGGCCCACCCCTCCCTAACGTATACCTTCAATGATTAAGCCAGCGGTTACTGTGATCAGCTAGCATTTTGGTTCCTAGCGTCTAAACTGACTCTAAAGGTGCACAGGAATTTTTTTTTTGGGGGGGTTGTAAAAATGGGAAATGCAATTATTTTTCTTCAACTTTTTTGCTATTAAATTTAGCTTGAACAAAGACCTCGGAATCGGATCGTTTTGAAGGAAAAACAGAGTCTGGAACCTGTAATATAAACTCCAGTTATTCTAGATGGAATGGAAGGGTGGACTTTTCTTTGCTTCGAGGTAACTTTAGCTTCTTCTTTTTTTTTGCACGTAGCTAACTCAACACAAGTAATAGATCATTTCCAGGCATCGCCACATATTTTTCTCACAAAATTGAGTCGACCTTAATACAAAAAACTGCATGAGTTTAGCCCCTTAGCTTATTCTGGTGATTTTTTCGCATCCCCATGTTTTAACGTCACCACGGGACCTCAAACTAGCAGACCATTACCTACGTACCATGAATCAGTCGATAATATCTCTAGCCAGACTTAATAATCAAGCGTTAATGGCGATCAGACGCCGTCACGGTCCACACACACATGGCGCGTACTGGAAGTGTGGGGGCAGAGGAGCACGGACCGATAGCAACAGTACCTACAGCTCCGTCCTCACGCCACCACCCCTAAAAGCCACCGGAAACAGGACCGCACGGATCCGCCTCGGCGCCACGCTCCGGCCAATCGGCGGTGGCGACGCCGTCGGCAGGGCACGCGCGCGCCCAATCCGCCCCCACGGCCGGCCTCGGCCTCGTATCGTATGCGGCCGTCTCGGGCCGTGGCGGCCAGCGAACAGCGACGCCCCCGGCCGGAGAAAATCAGAAAAGCTAGCTCCGGCGGGGACCGCGGCGCGCGCAGCTGGGCTAGCTGTGTGTGCCGTGTGCGTGACAACTATTGGCCCGAGGATCCCGCGCGGGCGGATCGCCATCCCGCATTAATCCTCCGCTAAGCAAGTGGCTAATCAATTAATCTTCGCTTGATCGGATCATATTATATATACATATATATAAATGAATTTGTTTGCGTGGTCGAGGTGCATGGGTGTGAATGTGAATGTAATGATCGTCGCCGGAGGCGAAGGGCGAAGAGGACGACGGACGGACGGGAGGAGGAAGAAGACGACGACGACGATGTGAGGCGCGTCACTGTAGGCGAATAAAGTCGCGGAGGGTCGCCGTCGCTTGATTTTTTTTTTGGTTCCTTGCGTGGTTGCTAGCTGGCCGTCCTTGTACGTATGCATGCATGCCCCAGTTGCCCACATGTACGTATCTATACGACGCGTTTTCAACGAGCCTTTGCTCGTACACTTGTCTCCAGCTTGGATTTATATTTTTTTTTTGCCACGGTTTAAGTGAAACAGCCCTAGTATCTTTGTCACTTCTCCGACGACGTTGAGTACTACCTCTGCAACTTTTTTACATGTCAGGTTAGATTTGTTTTTTGATCAAATTTATAGAAAAATACAACAATATCTATAATACCTAATTTGTTTCGTCGAATTAGTATAGTTGTTGTTGTATTTTTCTATAAATTTGGTCAAAGTTGATAGGTTTGACTTAGGACAATCCTAATGTGGCATTGGACAAAGGTTTATACTCGGTCAATAGTCCAAAGGTTTATACTTGGTCAATAAAAGTGAGTTTTTTCTTAAAAAAGATCTAGCAAAAAGTAAATCATCACATGGACGACCGCTACGTTGTTTTAGTGTAAAGCGACCGGTTAGTAAATTTCCTTCACAACCAAAAAATTAAAATATGGACTATTTTTTGGGAAAACATGGACTATGCGTTGAGGAGTGACATACATGGGTATCATTGTCTGTCCTAGGGATACTGGCGGGGCGGGTTCTTAGAGCATCTCTAATAGCATACGTAAAACTGGTGATCTAAAATCAGTTTTGGGTATAGGAGAGAAAAATTTAGGTATTTCAAAGTTGCCCTCTCCAACAGCATATCTAAAATTGGTGACCTATATTTCACCTAAGGACTAATCCACAAACAAAATCTTTTTCTAGGGGCTAATTTGCAAAATCAGTTTCTCCTCTCCTTATCCTCTTCCTCCCCAGCCACATATCATTATCCTTCCCCATCGCTCTTTGCTTCCAGCCACCGCCACCCTATGCTCCTCCCCGTGCAGCCGCTCTCACCGCACCGTCCCGCCGCTCTCCTCGCACCGGCCCGCTCTCACACCGCCGAGCCACTGCAGCTCAGCCCGCTGGTCGCCTGCCCACCCCGTGGCTACGCCGGCGGAGTTCTTCGCGTGCGCCTGGGAAGGAGGTGAGAGGCGGTGAGGAGGATGGCCGCCGCCCTCAAGCTTCAGGGTCCTCGAATCGAGATCCGTGAGCACCAATGCCGGCGGCGGCAAAGTCCGCTGGCAGGGCCAAATCTGAGGCAGAGAAGTCCGGTGGCGGGGCCAAATTGGAGGCGATGATGGTGAGGACCGGCGGGGCAAGCTTGACGGCAAGGTCCGGCAGCCGGTGGTGGCACAGTTGGCGGAGTGTGCAGCGGCAGGCGCTGGTCGGAAAAGTCCCTAGAGGTGCGGTTGACCTTCCCACGTGAGAGGAGAAAATATAGCAATCCAAGAGTTGGATTGGTATATTTAGGTTAAAGAGAGAGAAATTTAAATCATAGTCTAAAAATTTTAGGAATAGCAATCCATATAGCAAATCTGTTGGAGTAGATTTTTTAGACTTTTGGTAGTTTTTAGGTATAGCAAATGAGTTTAGATAGGCTGTTGGAGAGGCTGACCCGGTTGGCCACCCCGGCAAATTGCGCTTTGCAGCGCATGTGGCGCAATTGCAACTCCCTTGTGGTCACGTTTGCGCACATGCTAAGGGGTGTGTGGATCCTTGAGCTAAAGTTTAGTCCGTATCACATCGAATCTTCAGAGGCTAATTAGGAGGACTAAACATGAGTTAATTATAAAAGTAATTACACAGATGGAGGCTAATTCACGAGACGAATCTATTAAGCCTAATTAATCTATCATTAGCAAATGGTTACTGTAGCAACACATTGTCAAATCATGGACTAATTAGGCTTAATAGATTCATATCGCGAATTAACCTTCATTTGTGCAATTGGTTTTGTAATTAGTCTATATTTAATACTCCTAATTAGTATCTAAATATTTGATGTGATATGGACCAAACTTTAGTGAACCTAAGTCCAGTGGACAATAAAGCAAACCCGCGGAAACCCGCGACAAGCCGCAGCTTCAATTTTTTTGGCAACTGCGCTCGTCATGTCTATTCTCGAGGCTGCTAGCTTATTCCTCCGCCACCTGCCACCAATGCGAGATTGATTTCCAATCGAAATTGCTTGCTAGCTTCAACTCCCTGCTGCCTTGCATTGCTAATCGGTTTGCATGCATGGCAGTTAGCGAGGCAGACAGGCAGTAGCAGGCAGGTAAGCTAATTATTATGCGGGTCATGCGGGTTTATATATATCCGCCATCAAGTCCACGAGACGCATGCTAGCGGCAAGGTTGAAGTTGTGGACAGTCACAAACCCGTCTAATTAAGTTGCGGCTAGTGTGATGACTTCGCGGTTGTCCGCAACCCGCCCCACCCGCATCGCTATCTGTCCTGAATCTGGGAGTGAAAGTAACATTCTCTCCAGGTTTTTGTTATAAACCGGTTGTGTTACCACCAGCTTCACTATGAGTACGCTGTCCACCAGCAAATTAACATGTTTAAAGGGTATCTTTTGGTAAAATCATTCTTGAAAGAGCATAGAGGCTCCTAATTCGGTTTTTCATGATTAATGATTATATCATTATGACTAACGCGTGTTTTGCAGCTGCAATTAAAAGTTAGATCATCATGATGAGCTTTTGTGGTATTCTTGGCCTATATTATTGGTTTCCATTGCACTGGTGCAAAGGATATGTGCAAAGGTTAAGGATAAGTTAGTTCTAAGAGCACCTTTGGCAGAGATGTGCGAATGGCTCTTGGAGCCATTTTAGATGAAGCTGCGCCAAAGAGCTTCAAAGAAAATGGCTCCCAAGGAGAAGATCTTGAGAAGCCGTTTCAAAGAAAATGGCTCCCAAGGAGAAGATCTTGAGAAGCCGTTTCTTTTTTTCTACTGGGGAGACGGAGCTAGAAATTGTAGCTCCGATGCGGCTCCTCCCTCAGGCCCGCCTGGATGGTTACGGAACTGCCCATAAACTTCACAGCCACGTGATCTCCAACTGGCATCCTCTCTGTACCGCGACTTGCCTCTCTCGCAGAAACGGCGGCAGCGCCTTCAATCCTCTCTAGCGCCCGACGCCAGTCGCACGCAGGGAGGCCACTCCCAGTGGTGAAAACAGCGGATCCACCATGGCTGAGCTCGATCCAAGGATTGGGGGCGCTAGAGCCTCCGCATCTGGGCCAGATAGCACCCTACGGTCGGGCGGACCGGCGGTGGCCAGCCAAGGCGAGGCTTCGCAGGCGGCCGGCCAGGTAGCAGCTCACCAGGACGGCGGCTCATGGGCCAGCGGTCCGGCGGCTGCCTTGACCGTGGGCGTAGGAGCATGGCCCGGTGGCGCCCCTTGTGGTGTGGGCATCGACGTGCTTCCCGGAGGGACGACCATGGCGGGCAGCGGAGTATTGCTGGAGTGGTGGAGCAGAGAGCGGCCGCGGCTCTCGAGCCAGATTGGCTCTCAAGCATCTTGGTGTCGGCGCCGACGCTGGCGTTGGTCGGGAACCAGAACACCAAGGCAAAGGAGGAAAGAGAGGTAAGGGTGCCAGTTCGAGGAGCCCTGGCTCATCGTGGAGGAGGACGTGGTGGCTGGGCACCTAGGCCACAAGTGCTGGTCCCTGTTGCCCCTGCAATCATCGATATCAACAATGCTGATCCAATGTAAGAAATACTTGTCATGCTAGCAATTCGCTAAGTCGTGTCGTACATCTCTGTGTGAAAATGGAATTTCTAGTATGCTTGGAATGTGTAGGCTACTTGATGTTTGGTGCTTATGGTACTGATTTTGTTGGCAACAAAGATGCCGCTTGGTGCGATGAGAACACTAGAATAGTCTATGAGATTTTTACAGATGAAGTTTAAAAGGGAAATCGTTCAAACACTCATTTGAATAAGACCAGTTACAAGAATGTGATACAAAGATTTCAAGAGAGGACTGGTATTATGTATACTAGAAAATAGTTCAAGAACAAATGGGATAACTTGAAAACTGATTATGAAATTTGGAAGCAACTGACCAATAAGGGGACTGGCATAGGATGGGATGAAACAGGAAAGAATATTGTTATGTCAGATACTTGGTGGAAGGAAATGGCAGCAATAAGTGCAAGTTATTTTTCATGCTAGCAATTATCCATTGTCTTGATGCATTCTTTGTTTTTATACTGAAAATTATTTATCACATTACATAAAATAAAGAGATGTACCAGATTCAAGAACAGAGGGCTCCAAAATTAGAAAACCTTGGGAATCATGTTCGAAGATCTTTGTAACACCGGTGACAATCATTGGTGTGCTTCTAGTGGTGTAGGACCTGCTCAAACAAATCTATCTTGTGGTACTTCTCCCATTAACCTTGATGATGAAGATGAAGCTGACAATGATGATGATAGTGAACCGGAGGAGGTGACACCTGCAAGTGGGAGAGGGAAGAGAGGTAGAGGGGCTGATAACAACAAGGGAAAGAAACCTAAGACAAGTGCAGGTCATTGATTTCAAGAACAAATGGGCATGATTGTGGAGATGAATGAGCGAACAACTGAGGGAGGACAAATCTGGATGTTCGATCCAGGATGTCATGGCTTTGACTGTGGTGTTGTTCCAGGAACAAATGAACAATCATTGCATGCCTCGTTTTTACCAAAAAGGCTGAAAGAGAGATGTTCATGATGTTGGACACATCTAAAGAGAGATTTGATTGGTAACTAGAAAGTATGAGTGGATGACTAGAATTTATGTGCCTAAGTATAGAATTCCATTCCATTTGTCTTGGCAGCTAGTGTATCCTTCCAATTAGGACTTTTTATTTCTGGATGTTATTTATTTGTTGCTTCCAATGGTACTATTTTAATGGCTTGTAATAATTTGTAGGCTCTGCATAACTTTCCAATGCTACTATTTTGACTTGTAATAATGGTACTACTTTATTGATTGTTGTTTGCCTCATGCACATATCTGATAATTCTTCGCATGAGACTGATGATAGTGCTTTTGATGGTGATGGCTGGATTGTAAAAACTCTTGCATTGTTAAGGGGTGCTCAAAATATTCAATTTATGACTGCTGTTCTTGCCTCCAAATATTTCATGACATACCATGACAAAAATTAGACTAGAACTCCAGCACAGAGTGGCTTTGGTTGGACTATGAAAAAACTTAACACTCCAGGACAAAGCCACAAGATGTTCAGGATGGATCCACACCTATTCTACCAGTTGCATGATTTGCTAGTGAGTACATATGGTCTTGAGTCATCTGTTCACATGAATTCTATAGAATCAAGATATGCAAGACATCTTCCTTCCCAAAATGCAGGTGATACATCAACTTCAAAATCTAATTATTGGGCAATGGATAGATTTCGTGATGACCTTGCAAGGGGATCTTTCTTTCTAGATCATCATGAGCATGTATGTTGGCTTGTATGGTTTATAAGAGGATTATGCCTCATCTCTTGTAAAAACCACTCTACTATTAAGTACTGATCATTAGTTAAGAAATATTTCTATTTATTTTTTTAATTTACATGAACTAAAATTATAAACCGAAGGGAAACATACAATTCAGCTTAACAACCAAGTCATATACCAAGGAGCATATTTGATATTTGACATCTTCAATCCATTCATGAAAAACATGGTGAAGCCGTTTTACCAAACGTTTTCCAAAACGGCTTCAGCTCCACCAGAGAAGCCGCTCCACCAGAGGAATCAGAGCCGAAGCAGTTTCCAGAGGAGCTGAAGCCTTGCCAAAGAGACCCTAAGTGTTGTTTGATTTTCTAGATTAGTTTATAAACTGTTTGATTTTTCTTTACCCCGTGGTATGGTCAAAATGGACAATAGAGCCATTGAACATGCATTTGCAAACACTTTCCTTGATATGAACCATACAATAAAAGAACACAATTATTAATTTGCCAAATTAATAAAAGAATGGAGATTGCGGTGTTACACAAATTAATTTCTCAAGATCGCTACATATACACACTATACTTATCTTCAAGCGTATACATAACTCAGGTGGCCTAGGCAAGAAGCCAGGAACCATCTTCCGTCCCTCAAATTCCAGTTCCTGAGAACCCGCATAATTTGGATCGTGGGACCATCTTCAACTACCCCACTGCTTCTGCGTGCTTGGTACATCTAGTATGACCATTTGTTCTGTGGCATAATTTGCATATGTGGTTTTCCCATAGGTTATTAGCATGGACACCATATGCATGGGCATGCTCGCGTGTTAGGACTAGAGATGGCAATGGACAAACTCGTTGGGTTTTGCCAACCCATACCCATGCCCACGAATATACAATAATTAAAAAACTCATGACCTCTCAAAAGTTCAGTCTTATGCTCAAACCTATGTCCATCGGGTTAATAGACACCCACGGGTCGACCGTGCCCAACAAAGTAGGCAACTGAAAGCAACAGTTATGTACACGTATATATTCATAGTTCAACATCTATGCAAGCAACATTTGATGTAAATCAACAGAAATATAGCAAGACAAGACATGAGAGTTATCCAACATAATACCACATGTCCACGTAGCACATCGATTCATAGATTAGTGGCATTAGTGCATATGACATAGCTCTTAAGCTACCAAGTTCATTGTTCAACAATTCAATTCACGATACGCAGTGGCAGCACATACATATATGAGTTGGGCTTGGGCCATCTAAATTGAAGTGTGGGATGAGAAGACGGGCTTATTTTTGGGTATATGGCCGGGTCTAAATAACCCATGGGTTCACGGGTTCCGATGGATCTGATTTTTTCCACATTAATAGACCTATGGGTAGAAAAACTAATCCACGCCTATGCCCTAGTGTAGAAACTCGTACGGTTTTGGGTACCCATTGTGCCATCTCTAGTTACAAAACCTCATTTGTTGTATTTGAATAGGATGATATTATTCTTCAACATGCCTGTCTCTCAGAGTATCGGCTCCTAGATGTCCCCATTAAAGGAATAATGCACGAGGGTAGAAAACACCACTCGCGCGTGGTATTCCCAATCCTAGGTGGCTAGGTACTTCTTTTCCATGACAACAAAATATAGTCAATCATCATCACCTTCCAGCATTGTCGTACATACATCTATGGACCCATCAAAAGGTTTGGACAGTTCTAGATACAGGGCTGGACACCGAGACGTGTCAAATATGGAGGCTACGGTGCAGGATAGCGTAGTCTACGTAGCAGAACATGAACTAGTCGAGGATTAGGAAACTACTCGTAGCAATTAGAGTAGGACTCATCTAGTCGAAACCGACTAGTATTCTTGTAAATAACTGACCTGTAACCCTTAACCCAATAGTATAAGGCAAGCCAGGGACCCCCTCCAAAGCAATTCAATCCAACTAACACACAGGACGTAGGGTATTACGCAATCTAGTGGTCCGAACCTGTCTAAATCATGTGTTCGAGTTCACCTTTGAGTTCCTAATCTCGGCAAGCCCCACGCACTAAACACTACCTCGAGCACCCCCCAGTAGGTTGCCAGGTTTAAACACCGACAGTTGGCGCGTCAGGTAGGGGATCTCGCTAAGAATCCATTGTCGAACTCGATAGCCCAAGTCATCATCAAGCCGATCGTCGTGTTCGAAGCGGGCGCGACGTTCATCTTTGGCTCCTAGGTTTGTGTCATAGACGATGCTGGAAACTTCCACCGCCACATTGCGCCGGCCTCGGAGAAGAAGTTGCACGCCATGAAGCTCTAGCGTCAAGCTCTGGAGGATCTTTTCAAGAAATTTGGCGAATTTTTAATTTCTGACTTAGTCAGAGGCTGGGTGGACAAGTCCGAGTACAACTCGACTTCTCCCACTAGTCAGACTGGTTTTCACGAGCCGGTGTTTAAGCCATCGTGCGAATCGGACTACGACCCAAGTCGACTCCCGTTCGGACTCCGAAACATGGGTGCTATTTACCAAGCTACCATGTCCAGATCACAATCCGACATGGGTATAATCGAAGACCCCAACTACTACTCGGACTCGGGCGAGGAGGCCCCTTTATCAGGTCCGCAGTAGGGCCTGGTAATCACATCAACTCCACAAGGCAGATTCGTCTACTGGCCCAACATTAAACCACCTGCTTTCGCTAAGAAAAACGACTCATGCCTTATTGCCTACCTTGATACCCTCCCGTACCAACAGTGAACTCCTCTGTCGCCCATCTACGAAGAAGGTGGCTCCATGGTGGTCATCACGTCAACTTCGGGAAGCTATTCTCCATAATGAGAACTCTTCGCTCTCATTGCTGCACAAGAAGGCAAAGAGGAACAGCAACCAGAGAGAAATCCGCGGCATGAGCATTACCCGGATGATGTCTCGCAGGATGAGCTCACCATCAACGTTGTCGGAGAAGAAACTGAAGCTCAAAGAACTCGACGACGAGCAAGAAATCCTGCAAGAGCAGAGCGTCGCTGCCGCCTTGCAGCTAACTTGCCAATCATGAACTTGGATCACGTGTTTGAAGAAGTTCAATCGCGTCAACATCGTACTCCTCTTGCCACCATCACATCTATTGACCTTATTACCCGTGCAATGCCACAAGACAAGTACACCAAGCAATTGGCTGAGCTGGCGGAGCGCGCGTACGAACAACTCGATCAGCAAAACCCAATACATTCAGTTCCACACACCCCATCCCAGCATGGCAATAGCCATAGGTGTACTCTATCCAGACCAAGTGAAACTGGAGTCGCCAAACTGGGACCCTTGGAAGGCCATGGCCACCGTGGGCCCAACCCAGAGCCTGAACACCTAGTACAGGATCTTCATCATAAGATCAACACCGGCCGCGACGCCCATACAATCATTGATGGACACTGCCGCGAGCGTAAGCAAGAAGTCGAGTACCTAGGAGAGGATTCTGACGGGTGCCCACCTTCTCAAGATGAGTAAGGAGGACAATTCTACCCGAGAAATTCAAACCTCCGAGCATCACCAAGTACGATGGCAAGCAGGACCCAGTCCAATGGCTGCGGTGCTACACACTGTCAGTACAGGCGGCAGGAGGGAATGACGACACCAAGGTCATCTACTTCCCCATTTGCATGGAGGCGATGTAACTTATATGCCTCGAGTCATTAGAAAAGAACTCCATCGACATGTGGAAGGATCTCAAGGTGGCGTTCACCAACAACTTCGCAGGAGCAATGCAGCGTCCTGGCAACAGGATCGACTTGACTCAAGTCAAACAACAACAAAGCAAGACCCTGCGCAGTTACCTACATCGTTTCTTTGACAAGAAGGTCACAATCATGGACATCACAGAGCGTGATGCCATAGATTACTTCCAGAATGGTCTCTATAACCGCCGGATGTTCCAAGATTTTGGCAGGAGATATTCCAATCCATGTGGTCACCCATTCTAGGAACCCATGCTGTTAGCCCGCTTACGATGGGAAGATCATGTGCTGGCAGTGCCGGAAGGTGCTCCCCAACAAGAAGCTACTTATGTGTTCAAACGATCTACTCTAGAACTCTGCTGAAAAAAATGTCTCCAGTCGGATTGGCTTCCCATCTGCATGCATAAATATGGTGATGATTTCCTGAGGCAGATCTCCATGATGACTAGTTGGATAGCACGAGGAATGTTCCACGTGATATGCCTGGTTGTGTTTTCAAGCACAAGATATGCACTTTCAGAAAGATATGGATTTGTTTTGAAGAGTCAATGGGAGCTAAGAAATCCCACCTGAACATATTCATTTTATCAAATCAGAATTACAAGATCAGGCAACCGTTCTCAATAACGAGTACGGTGACCAGGATACGTATTGAAAGAAAGTGGGGAAGGGAGCTAGAAGGGATTATAATCGCAGCATAAAACACACGCCAAAAGAAACCACATCCAACAAATTAGAGCCTAATGGGATCGAGCAATACATGCTCCAAATATGGGACTCCAGTCGATTGTCGAGTAGTACCACCGTCTAGTCACCAAACAAAGACACCCTCTTCACGAACAACACCAGGCACCTAGGCAACCCAAAACATAGCAAGAGAGGCTAACAAATGGGCAAGTATTAAACTTGATCCGAAACACTTTCATAACCATGTACCGGGAGACTAAGCAGAACCAAGACATGTGGTTGATGGTGAACGGCCGCACTAAGCCAAAGCTTTCCCAAGATGCCAACCAATTTAGCGCACCTCGACGCACTCCGGGGGAAGGAAGCTCCAAAGGGGTGTGCTGCAAAAAAAATAGACACCACTCGCAACCAAGTGAAGAAAACGAGAATGAAGCAGGAATTAAAGACAACAATACATGGTCAAGCCACGATGGAGATCGACGAAGCCATGCGAAGGAGAAGCACCTCCCCATGCACCGAGCATGGCACTCTAGTTTGTTGCACGACAAATGGCACCCAAAATCCAACGTCAAGCGAATGTGAAGCACCTCCCCGCACACCGGGTGCGGTGCTCTCGCTACACGACTGTTGGCGCCCAGAGACCAAGACATCACCAAGCCATGGCCGGCCCTCCCCCCATGACCGAAGCACAGCCGTGCCCAGGATGTGTAGAATTGGTCAGGAAAGAATAGGGGAGGTCTCTAGAGCAGCTCAAACCAAGATCTGGAGGCTGCAACCAGACTCCAGAACTAGCGCAGGTGAGGCTGCCAGGTTAGATTGAGGGCACACACGCACCCACAGGCAGGGCCCACGTGCTCCAGGGCCTGTGCATGGGGCGCATGGATCTTGAAGGGGCCAGCCATAGCAAGCTGCCGTTAGGGCGTAGGCCGCCCGAAGCAGTGGCACCACCCAGCAACGGACCCTGTGGTGGAGGCCTCCAGATCCGGTAGCAGCAGCGAAGCCCAAGGGCCCACAGCCGGAGGCTGGCCCCTCATGCCCCTCGCCATGGAGGCAGCGGCAAAAGATGCCACACACCGTTAAGGCAGCATATGAAGAAATGGGGGACGAGATCTGGAAGAACAAAAAGGTGGCGACATAGATCCCGGGGGGGTGGGGGGCGTTGGAGGGGTGAGAGGTGCTGTGCTGCGGCTCGGCATGCGCGATGGGAAGGGCTCCTAGCGGTGTATGGATGGGAATTCAAACCCCGCCAATATGGCGTAGTGATGGACTTAGCGGATTTAGGGCCTGTTTGGGACTGCTCCGCTCCAAAAAAAATAGCTCCGCTCCAGCTTCATCTTGCCAAACACCTCCAGCTCCAACTATACCAACTCCAAAAAAAAATGTGGATCTGGGAGGCAACTCCAAGATTTTCCTGGAGCTCCTCAAAGGGTGCTCTCAAAAAACAACTTTTATAACTCCTCTTGGAGTTGGGTAGAAATTACCCACCAATGCCACCTTACACAGTACCGTTCCGAAGGAAAAAAAAACGACCGACGCTTTTTTTCCGCGAGATCGGCCGACTCCTCTGTTCCGCGACTCGGCGGACGCCGCCCGTACGGCTTCCTTCCGCCCGCCCGTCGCCGCCCGTACGGCTTCCGCCCACCCGCCGTCGGCGATTCCACCGCCGCCCTCGCGCCTGACTCGCCGCCACCGCCTGGTACTCCTCCTCCGTCGCCGGCATCTGGCCTCCAGCGCCCGTTCGTCCCGTCGCCGCCCATGGCCGACGGTGCGGAACCCGTGGCCGTCGAGGAGTTGGAGGCGACCGGCACCCTGGCCGGCGGCCTGGTTGGGGCTGAGCGTGGCCTCGCGGGGGGCGGCCGTGGCTTGTCCGATGTCGACTCCCCGGATTGCCTCGCTCGTGAAGAAGACATTGACTTGGCCGGAGGTTTGGCCGGCGCTGGCGGCGGCCATGTGCTGGGGGTAGGCGGCCGTGGGTTGGGCGCGGCTGGCCCTGTCCTGGGGGCGTGCGGCCGTGGCCTGGGCGCTGCCGGCCTGGGCGCCGCCGGCCATGGCTTGGCGGTGGGCGGCCGTGGCTTGGTCGGTGGTGCCCGTGCCCATGCCGGCAATAGGACGATGATGGCCGATGATGAGGCTGACTTCGATGAGTTCGTGCCTGTCGGCCAGGCCGGGTTCGGTCGTGGCTTGGACGCGGCCGGCCGTAGTTTGGCGGTGGGTGGCCGTGGCTTTGTCGGTGGCGCCCGTGCCCATACCGGCAGCAAGCAGCCCCCGGCCGACGATGAGGCTGACTTGGAAGAGGTTGTTCTTGGTGCCGAAGATGCAAGTGTCGGCCATGGCCGTGGGAAGAAGCGGCCAGGAAGAGGTCGGGGCCAAGGATAGAGCAAGAAGCCCTCTAGGGCAGCGAAGAAGAATGACGAAGAGGAGGTATGTGAATTGTCCTTGGTGTACGTTTCATCTACGTTGATACATTTGCTCGGTATTGAATGGATGGAACAACAGTAACAAAAATATTATGTTAGTAGTAGTAGGAAACTGATGCAAGCATCCTGCTCAAGTGGTAGTTCAGCTGCAGGTGGTTCATTTGGTGTCGTTTGTCATGTTAGTAAAGTATAGAATGTGGATGCTGCAAGATACATATATGCTTAATTAGTACACAACCTGTGAGCTAAATAGTCTTTATTAGAAAAGACGTTCTGACCTTGAGTTTGGAATTAACCACAAAACATTGTTATGGGAATGTATAGGCAATTACACTGTACTTTTTAAATAAATAAGTAACAGATATCACTGCACTTACACTTCAATTCCCGTATTTGGCGTTGAACATGGTCAGGGAGATATGATGGACTGGACCGACGCATACACATCGATTGTTTGTAACTTGTTTGCAGGACAAGTTAAGAAAGGCAATAGACCAAATACACATTTGAACTCTGTAGGCTATACGGAAGTGTCAAATAGGTTTT
This sequence comes from Setaria italica, assembly GCF_000263155.2. Classification (NCBI taxonomy): domain Eukaryota; kingdom Viridiplantae; phylum Streptophyta; class Magnoliopsida; order Poales; family Poaceae; genus Setaria; species Setaria italica. The sequence goes on along the minus strand of NC_028454.1, from coordinate 3,282,710 downwards.
ATCAGATGACAGGAATTTATCTTAGCAAGATGCAATTGAAAAACAAGTGGGATAAGTTGAAGATAAAATTATCAGCATGGAATAGATTAATGAAGAGGCAAACAGGAATAGGTTGGGATAGAACAAAGGGTGTGATTGACATGGACGATGAGTGGTGGAGGAAGGCAAGGAAGGTGAGGATGTAATTTTTTAAAAATTTTAATGAATCATTCATACTCGTTACTCACTCATAACTAACACTATTTTCTTATCTTATTTTTCACTACAGGATATCCCAGGATGCGGCGGGTTCAGGACAAAACCTTTGCAAAATGTGGATGATTTGACCGTTATGTTTGGTGACATCATTAATGATGAAACAGATCATTGGAACCCTATGACTTCCAACCCTATCATACCCCAAAATGATGAGACTCCTATTGAAGTAGACCTTGATGTTGGTGAGAACCTTGATGGTGGTGGGGATGATATTCATGTGTACCCAACAGAAGAAGATAATGGAGGTGTTGCTGTGAATGACATTGAGGAGGTGTCTCCATCCATTGGCAATGCAAAAAGAAGATCGAGGGTTGTCATAGACAAAGGAAAGAAAGAAAAAACAGGAACCGCACTTGTGATTCAAGAAAAATTGAATGAGATAGCTGAACAAGCCAAGGCTTTCACATCAAGAAAGGTTGGCCAAGTTACTGTTGAACAAGTAATGGATCTTGTTTTGGATTGTGGAGCGGGGTATGGTACCGATGAGCATTATATTGCTACTGAGTTGTTTGTGAAGAAAGATCAAAGGGACATGTTCATGACACTTCCAACTAAGGATATTAGATTCATTTGGCTTACGAGGAAGTTCAACACCAAATACGGGAACTGAAGATCACCATTTATTTTTTTCAATTATGTGGACACCATTTTTATGTTTATTTATTAATGTCACTTGAACTTTGTCATCATTGAACCTTTTGTATTAATGTCACTTGAACAATGGTGTATTCATGTTATTTTGTTTCATGTCAAATTGCAGGTGTCCGAGAGTGAGAGTGATAGTAGTGAGGAGAGTGCGCAGTTTTGGAGTTTAGCTCTTGGTGGTGCTCAAGTAGCTCAAATTTATGTCGATCTTTATCTAGATAAAAACCCACCAAGAATATCAAACCTTAGTGACATGGGATGGTTGATGGAGACAATAAGGAATGCAGGAGAATGCCATAGACAACTTCATATGAATGAGAAAATACTTATGGATCTTCATGATTTATTGGTGGGAAGGTATGGGCTAAAACCTTCGATGCATATGAACACGCCTGAGATGTTGGCCATTTTATTATACACTTTGGGTGGAAATGAGTCAAATAGGAGAGCTCAAAATAGATTCAACCACTCTGGTGAAACTATAAGTAGGAAATTTGATGAGGTCTTATTATGTTTGATTGCTATGGCAAAGGATTTCATTAGACCAAAAAATCCAAACTTCCCTACTGTTCATAAAAGGATAAGAGATGACAGACGTGCATATCCACACTTTAAAGATTGCATAGGTGCTCTTGATGGTACTCATATTCGTGTCGCTCTGTCACCTAAGGAGATGGTAAGATATATTGGGAAAACCGGAATGGCAACACAAAATGTTCTAGCTGTTTGTGATTTCGACATGCGTTTCACTTATGTATCCACGGGTCAACCCGGAGCTATGCATGACACAAGTGTGTTGTACAATGCAATTAGAGTGGACGAAGAATTCTTCCCACATCCTCCACAAGGTAACATCGCCTTTATATGATTTATGTTTTACTTATCCTAGTGCTGAACAAATAATAACTTATATTATCTTCTGATTTTGCAGGCAAATACTATGTTGTTGATGCGGGTTATCCTAATCGCCCTGGGTATCTAGCTCCGTACAAGGGTGAAAGGGATCATTTACCCGAATGGCATAGGGGTATGGAACCAAAGACTCCCGCGGAAAGGTTCAATCGTGTTCACTCATCTATTCGCAATGTTATTGAGAGATCGTTTGGATTATTAAAAATGAAGTGGCAAATTCTCTACAAGATGCCACCGTACCCTATGTACAAGCAAAAGATGATTGTTGTGGCTACTATGGTCCTTCACAATTATATCCGTGAACATGGAGGTGAAGACATTGACTTTGATCGGTTTGATCGTGATCCTAATTACATACCTACTATCCCGGAAAGGTATAACAAATATGTAGTTTCTCCCTTGGCGTCCGACGGGTCTACTTCGAATGCCAATGCTCCAACTATGGATGTATTTCGTGATGAGTTGGCCACCGCCCTTTCTCTTGCTTGGAACTAGTTAATATTGGTATGGTTAATTTTGTAATTTCATTTGATGTCACATGAAACAAATTTTTATTTTTATTGGAACAAGTAATGGATCTGTTCTCTAGTACGAAAATTTTCCATGTGAAAAAAGAAACACGAGCAGTGCATGAACGGCACAGTAACCTCATGGGTACTGTAGCGCGGTACTGTAGCATGGTACTGTAGCGTGGAACTGTAGCACGGAGCAAACCCTTTGAGAAAAACGACTATTCCCACTGGTTCCTATAATTTTTGGAGCTAAATTTGGATCCGGTAGCCAAACAGGTACCTAGCTCCTATTTTTCTGGAGTTGGTGGAGTGGATCTGACAAAAGGTGGAGTTGATGGAGCGGAGCTATTTTTTTTGGAGCGGAGCAGTCCCAAACAGACCCTTAGAGAGACGGGGCGGGCACGGCAAGAGTCGCCAAGATCACATACATATAGCAGCTAAGTATAGTTTAAGCATAGACAAAGGATCAAATTAATTAGAATGATAAGAAAGTATAAAAGGAGGCACCAAATAAAAGAGATAATGCAAATAATCATCGTGACTTAGTATATACCACGACAATCCGACACTTAAGTTTTTTTATTAGGACACAAGGCACATTGCCACCACGTGCACACCCAGGTCACCTTCCTATGAAGCTTGAGACTGGTGAGGTGTGAAGTGTGAATCCATTGCCCGAACCCAAATTAAAATGCTACCCGGTGTGTACACATGGATATGTAAAGATGTGACAGAATATCCATACTCAATACACTGGTGGGAAAAAAGAATAGTAGTTTTCTTTATCTGATTTAGCAAAATCGAATGCAAAATCTGTCATGTGGTCCCAGTAAAAGTAGTAAGGTAACCGTACCAGATTGTCGTGCAGTGCCAATCACTCCAGTGTGGAGCTAATTGTAGGCACACGTCAGTACTCCACTTAATAACTAGAAGGAGATGGCTGTCCCTATCAACCAGCGCTATATGTTATTGATACTTTTTTCCTACTCGGGGAATTTTAGCCCACATGCACGTACGTACGTGTGTACTGTATCCATCCATGCAGAATCCCAGGAAGCCAATCTTGTTACGCCAGGGGATCACAAACGACGCGACAGGGAAAAAGATTTGAGCTAGCTAGCTAAACCAATCTCTATGCCATGCCTGCTGAGTAGTCATGAGAGTACACGTAAGAAAGTGTCATGACTCGTGAGCACACCCTAATTAGCTGCAGAATCACACTACTACAAAACGATTTGTAGAGGCGTCACATTTTTTTCTAAGGACGGACGAAATTTCCACCCACACCTATAAAACGGGGGCGGGACTGTAGCATATGGCCCGCCCCTAGAGAACCATTTGCAGGGGTGGACGATGGCGTCACCCGCCCCTGCAAATGGTGGCAATTTTCAGGGGCGGGAGATGGCAGCACCCGCTCCCGGAAATGATCTTTCCACACCCGCCCATGGAAATAGCCCCCATTTCCAGGGGCGGGTCGTCCCATCACCCGCCCCTGCAAATGGTTCTCCAGGGGCGGACCACGGGACGACCCGCCCCTGGAAATGAGCGACAAAATAGCCAGCTGGGCTTCTTCCTCCTCCCGACAGCACACTCACTGCTCGGGGGAGGTGTTGCCCAAAAATAAATAAAAAAAAGCGAAAAAGGTGGGGGAAGGTTTTCAACTTTGTTTCCTTGGAGTTGGAGCTTATAGGAGGTAAGTTGATGCTATTTCCTTATCTTTTTGAAGCTTATTGCATAGGTTTTAGGCTCAAATGGAGTTCCATATACCTCTAGATAGATCTAGTTCTCCAAGGTGTGGATTAGCCATTTGGAGCTCCATTTACCTCAAACTTTTAGATGAAGTTAGGTTATTTAGGTAGGAGAACAAGATTAACTAATCATTTGTGCTCAACTTTGATGTTTTAACCTCATTTATGAATGATGAATTTCCTAGATATCCATGGAGTAGAGAGGAGACGATTTTTTTTCTATATTAACCCATGCATGATATAATTTTTATTTTTTTTCAAGATTGTGTGGGATAAAACAAGTTGACATGGATGATGAATAATTGTTTTTCATTTTTTTCAAGATTTCTATATTTTTATTTGTTTATTAGGAAATACTACATGTGTGTAATTGTATATATATGGTGTGATTTTTTTTACTGTTCAGAGAGATGGATAGGACATGGATGTACCAAGAACGAAGAACAGACGCCTATTTCCGTGGAGAACTTAACAAATTCATTAAAGGTGCGGAGAATAATGCAATGGTTCAGAAGACAAAGATGGTGGCTTGTCCATGCAAAACCTGCAAGAACATGAGAGTATTTGGGGAGACAACTATAATAAGATCGTATGTAATGGTTCGAGGTTTTATTGAAGACTATGATCTGGACATATCATGGTGAGAAAGCACCCCCTCAGAATCCGCTCAACGAAATCATGGAAGATGTCGAGTTTGATAGAATGTTTGACGCTTACGATTGTTTTGATGAGGGTGGCGGCGATGATGATGCTGGTGGCCCGATGGAGATGATGGTGTTGACGAGGGCACTGGTTCCATTTTACCTATACGAAATGTGGACGTATGAGCGTTTCATGTCAGTTCTCAACCGGTATGTTCTGAATCGTGCTTATCCCCAGGGATCCATGATAGAGGGATACAATACAGAGGAAATCATTGACTCTTTCCTAGGTTACCTAAAGGGTAAAGTACGAGTTGGTTTGCCTGTTCCACAATTTATGGGGAGGTTGGAAGGCATCAACACAGTAGGGAGGAAAACCTTCATTGACAACGACTTCAAAGATGTGCAACAAGCCGATTATAGCATCATGCAACACCTCACAATAATGTCATCTTTAGTCTGTCAACACTTGAGTGTGATTCGCACTCAAAGTAAGGGCCGCTCAGAAGATTGGATCATGAGAAAGTAAAAGCATCATTTGACCACATGGTTGAAAGACCTAAATCTACCAGATAGGGAAACTATGGAAAATCAAACGATCAAAAGATTGGCAGCTGGCCCATCTAGCCAGGTCATGTTATGGCAAGGTTACGAATTAATGGATATCTATTTTATACTACCACGAAGGATAAAAAGACTGTGTCTCAGAACAGTGGTGTTCATCTTGAGGCCTTAGATGAGAGAACCCGCTAAAGTACCACATATTATGGTGTCATAGATGATATATGGGAAGTCCACTATGGTTCCAGTATGCAGATCTCGGTCTTTCGGTGTCGTTGGGTCAAACACCCAAAAGGTGTTGAAGTGGACGGCTATGGGCTCACAATTGTTGACCTCAATAATGTTGGTCACAAATATGACCCTTGGGTACTTGCTTCATAGGTCGCATAGGTTATGTATGTTGTTGATTCTGCAAAAAAGATAAAGCATGTTGTAGTCCCTGGAAAACAAGAAATCTTAGGAGTTGATGGTGTCGAAGACGTTGAAGAATATAATAAGAATATAATCAGTACAATAAAATGAACCTCTTCATAGACCAACCACCAAAGATGATTTTAGAAGCAAGTATAAAGAAAGATGAAATGATCTGGGCACACAAGGACAAAGAATCAAGAATTGTTACCGCATAATATATATAGCTATTTTGAGTCTATTTAACTCATGTAATATGTAGTTTGAATCAATTATCTCATGTACTTTGAACCAATTATGTCATGTAAGTGAATAAATTACCTAACACTTTTGAAGTTGGCATATATGTTTTTCATTTGAGAAGCACAATAACTTTTGAAGTTGAATGTATGAGTATATATGTGAGTAGATGTGAATGTGTTTAGTGGATATAATTTTTGAATACAAACTTTTACAATTTATCTCGGATGAATATAAACTTTATATCAAAATTGCAGAGCTCAACGAGACATTAAACTTTGTAGTTGACAACTTTTGCATTTGAGATCATTTAATAGCTCAAAAATACATTTCAAAAGAAAAACAAAAATGGAGAAATGATTTCCAGGGGCAGGTGATGCCATCACCCGCCCCTGGAAATTATTTCCAGCGGCGGGTGGTGGCGTCACCCGTCCCTGCTAATGGCACCCTATATATGGTAATGCCCGCAGGGAGTTAGCTAACTTTTTGGAGAAACCCGTGGGACGCCGATAGGCTGCCAAAATTTCCCCCCTCCCTCCCCCACACCGGTGCCGCTCCCCTCGCTTGTGGGCTCCACCGCCTCCACCGTCGGGCCGTAGCGTCGCCTTTCCTGTCATAGCGCCTCCCTATGCCGCCTCTCCACCGTCGGGCCATGCAACACGAGACGCGCCTCCTCCCCTCCTCTCCACCACCTCGGGGCCGGACAGCCTCCTCCCCGAGCGTCGCCGCCTCCCCGCCGAGCCGCTGCCTACCCGCCGCCGGGTAAATTTCTTCCATTATTTTGTAAACCAACAATTGTAAATTTCTTCCATTATTTTGGACAATCATTGAAGTTGATTTTTGTGGAAAAATCTATCTTGTCTAAATTATCGTTGAAGTTGATATTTGTGAAATAATCTATCTGATTACAATTTTATTTGGATAGTTTTAGCTAACTATGGCAAGTGGAAGTGGTGGTGGTGTCGGTGTTTAGACCTGGGAACATACCGAGGGGGTACCCGAGGTAGTGTTTTATGCATGGGGCTCGCCGAGATCAGGAACTCGACGGTGAACTCGAACACACAATTTAGACAGGTTCGGGCCACTTATGTCGCGTAATACCCTACGTCCTGTGTGTTGGTTGTGTTGTATTGATTGAACTTGTTTGGAGGGGTCCCTACCTCGCCTTATATTGCCGGAGGTAGGGTTACAGGTCGGTTGTTTTAAAGAATATTAGTCGGATTCAACTAGGGTGTCCTACTCTATTTGCTATGAGTAGTTTCCTAATCCTCGACTAGTCCTTTTCCTCCACGTAGACCACGTCGTACTGCACCGTAATCTCCATGTCTGACACGTCTCGGTGTACAACCCCGTATCTAAGACTGTCCAAACCTTATGGTGGGTCCATAGATGTATGAACGACAGGTGGTAGTCGTGAAGGTGGCCACCGTGGTGGTGGCGGCCGTGGAGGTGGCAGGAGACGGTACATATTCGAGGACCCTCTCGCTAGTCATCCAGGACTTCACTTCCCTAATGGCGCCATTGACTTGTCAACAGGCGATCCAAGGAGCGGATGAGTTCCCAACATAGTAATATTCTTTTCCTCTTTTAATTGATTTTTTACTACACATGAATAAATTCTAAATTTACTTCCATACAATGTAGCTTATCAACCCAATTAGATGGCTCAAAAATGTTGTCGAAGCTATAGGTGGTACTTCTCTTATATTGGCGCTTAGCCCTTGAGCTTGGAATCTAGCTGAGTCATTGAAGATGTTCCGAGTAGTAATTGGCACTTCGCTCCCGAGCCTGGGAGCTAGCGGAGCCATTTGAGGTACGCTGAGCATCCTAAAGAGTCATCGCCGAAGCTTAACCTGCAAAAAGAGATGCATACATTATGTAGCATATTTGTAGAATTTTGAAGATACTACCAAAATTTATTCAGTGATGAATGTAAATATTTTGTGTCGTGCTCTTGTTTTGGCCAAATTTTTCCCAAGTAGTTAGCCTCTTATGTTTAGGCTCTCAGTCCCTATTTAGCCATTGCCACTACGTGTGAGATCTTTATCTTGTATACGCGTACTGGCACTACTGCTACGGAGATCTTTATCTCGCATCCTAGCATTTAGGCATGATAGAAGATCCAAGGCTTTCATGAATTAAGGCGTGTTCTGCTCGAGGATATTAGTGACCACTAAGAGAAGATAGTGAAAATAAGTAGTCAACATTGCGACAAAAAAGACTGCGCGATTGCGTGTAAAGTAGTCGTTGAGACTTTTCTGCCGCCAGAACTCAGTGCACCAAACCTGTGGCCGTAGCCTCCGAAATTCGATATACCAAGCTTGTTGGCGGAGCTTCCGAAACTTAGTGCACAAAATCCGTGGCTATAGCCTCCGTAATTCGGTGTACCAAGCCCATGGTGGTCGATTATCATGCCTAGGAATAATTGGCAAAATGTAGCTTTGGAGGGTAATTTCCGTCGAGAGGCGTACACAAAAAAGTACTAGGCGTGTTACCCTGCATGCGGAAAACAAGCCGAAAAAATTATATAAAATAATTAAAAAAGTGGCTTAGCTTGATTCATGGACGATTGTCGATGGAGCCATGGTGGTTGTCGATGAAGCCGCGACGGTTGTTGATGAGGCCGACTAATCGGAGTCGATTCCAACTAGTTGTCGACGGTGTGATGCTTCTCCCGACTAGTTTTTAGTCGAGATGAGTGTCGGGGATACATCCCCAATACCCGCAAAGAAGGAAAAAGTCAAACTCCTACTAGGATTCCCCTGTAGTCCTACTAGGACTCATCCTGTGTAATCCTACTAGGACTCCTCCTTGTAATCCGACTAGTACTCTGCCCCCTGGAGTATGTAAAGGAGGGTAGGGGTACCTAGCTCGGCAGGTCACACCTCAACACCCAAGCGCAGGACGCAATATACAAACACCCCCAAACAGAACGTAGGGTATTACGCTACTCCGGTGGCCCGAACCTGTATAAATCTGTGTCTTGTGTCCTCGCTTTTACCTTCAAGTTCTAGGTCCGGCGATCCCCCGCTACACATTCTGCTACCACGGGTACCCCTTGGTAGACGGCCGGTATAAATCATCGACAACGAGTAGTCGAGGTTGTCGTCGGCGAGTCGATGTGACTGGACGTTAGTGTAGTAGCGCTCACGTACATCTTCTGTGTACGTTAGGTGAGGAATCTTGAAGCTTCATGGTAGCCGTCGTGTGCATGTAGCAAAACCTCAAATTCTTTGGTTGAACTTGCGTGCAGCAGGAATTTCAGAATTTTGACCGGCCGCAGATTATTGCTCTGCCTGTCTTGATACTTGGGTTGCTTCTCTCTTCTTTTCTTGGATCAGGAAGCCACGAGTAGTCTCCGCTTCTGACTCGGTTACAGAGTTGATGGATATCCTCCACCTCGATCTGCGTGCAAGCTAGATGTTTCATTGCGAGCTGCCCGCGCATAGCAATTTGCCTTCCTCTAACGGTGTTGTCTTGTTCTGCTTCGAACTTGGTCTTAGACTTATAAACATCGACTACATCTCAGGGTGACGCGTCACATGACGCCTAAAAAAAATCGACGCAGCACCCGCTCGCAACACGGAATTAGCTTTGGGATCCGTGCTGCACCATGGAGATTGGTCTTCGTGATGAGATCCTTCAAGCTCGCTTGATGATCTCAACGATCACCTCGACCTGGCACGCCAGATGTCGGTGTTTTATACCTGGCAACCTATAGAGTGTATCCTAAGGTAGTACATTGGTTGGTGGGTGGTTGTCGGACCTGAAACTTGAAACTTGATGGTAAAAGCGAGGGCACAAGACACAGATTTATACAGGTTCGGACCGCCATTGTAGCATAATACCCTATATCCTGTTTGGAGTGTTGTATATTGCGCCCTGCGCTTGGGTGTTATTTTGCCTCGGTTTAGGCTTGAGGATTTGGTCCTCTATTGTGGTTATATGAGGTCTTCGCCTACCGATCTAGGGACCCCTACCCTCCTTTATATACACTTCAGGGGACGAGATTACTAGTCGGTTATAAAGAGGAGTCCTAGTAGGATTATATGGTATGAGTCCTAGTATGATTACAGAGGAATTCTAGTAGGAGTCTGTATTCTTCCTTCCTTGCGGTTACTGGGGATCTATCCCCGACACCGCTCCTGCAAAATAATTTGCACGGGCAAGTGATGGCGTCACTCGCCCCTGAAGACACTATTACCAAGCGTCACCCGTCCCTGAAAATACACTTCCAGGAGCGGGTGATGGCGTCACCCGTCCCTGGAAACGGCGGGCGAGCCTTTTACCCGCTCCTGCAAGCAGCTATTTGTAGCTACGAAATCTAAAAGCGGGTGACGCGCCCACCCTACAAATGCTATTTCAACCGTCCATGTAAACCGTTTTTTATAGTATCGGATCATGTGCCGCCCGTGCACGTACCGCCCGTGCACGTACGTGTACGCCAACTACCTTTATCGGCACTTCGGCACAGCCTAGTTCGAGTAGCCGGCCGGCCAGCATGAACCTATGTCTACGACATCTACGAGCAGCATGCTGCTTCCATGCTCAATTTTTCTATGCCGTTTTGACTCTAGGTTTGTGTCTTGTTGCTGATGTTGCAGTTGCGCCTTGTCGTGCTTAATTAACAAAATCAACGTAACCTTTCAGCTCCACTCATCTACTGATATGTTCCTTGACCTCGTTTTCTCAACTTTGACCTGGCGGCATCCATTTTTGTTGCCAACGTACTTTGTAATACTCATTACTCCTAAAGCCACTTGTTGTGGTTGATTGGTCAAGTACGGGCGATCTTCGTCTTAAGTTACACAGTGTGCTAGTCTTCGACCATAACTTTCCTATAGCTTCTTATTACAAAGAATGTCATAATCTTATTTGGGAGAAATTAAAACACAGTTGTAGCCTATTGTAACTGATTTTGTCACATGCACGACCAATTAATTAACCTTCATATATAGAGAGTCCACTAGTGGAACTACTTTGGCTGTCGTAGCTAGAAAGTGTGGCAGATAGAGTTTTGCTTGCACACACACGCTTTCGAAAAAGAAAAAAGAAAAGAAAGAAAGTAGGGTGTGTGATCAAATGCTAATATATCTTTGTGTGTGTGTGTGTCACAGTTATGTGGCACTATCAGCGGCCCTGTTTAACTGGTAACCCGTCAATTAATCAAGGCAGCGCGTCCATAATGATGATAACCGTCCGTACGCGCCTCCGATGTGAAGCTGCACCTTCCACCGTGCCGATCCATCTATCAAGCGGCAGTTTTAAGTCGCTATAATGCACCGTGTGCACCACGCACACCAATCTGTATGATGTAAGTACACTATACATATGTCTACCACCTCGAAGTACGTACGACGTAGCTTATGTTGTTTGGTGATTCAAATCCTACTTGATTATAACTCGAGAAGGGTGTGCTATGCTATTAGGACTCCTAATTCTACTAGGACTTGAGCGTTAAATCCTACTAGGTGTAGGACTCCTACTTGCATGTATGGATGCCTTGGAGGAGAATATATAAATAAGGGGTAGAGCCTCTAGGAATCAATAAAACCAAAGATAAACACCAAGGTCTCATCCAAGACTTGTGAGAGGCAATTAGGAGCACTCAAGAGGGATATACTAGACAGTTCTATAGCACTAGATTCTTGTATAGGGCAAGAATGAAAAGGGACCTAGAGGGTCGAGTAGGTTTGTGAGGGAACGACAATCACTTGTACTCTTTTGGAAGTTGTGCTTAAAGAATTCGCCAAAATCGTATTCTCTTGTCGCGGTTGCTTCAACGCCATCATCGAGGGTTTTCTACGCGATTCATCTACATTGTTCTTGATACGGTGCAAGCTCGTGTCATACTCGCAATATCCTTTCAGGATCCAGGGGTTGTTGTGCATAACGAGGGGTATCAGATTCTAACAAGTGGTATCAGAGTCAAGGCCGGATTGATTTGATTTTGTGAGAAGGTCGACAGTGCTAGGAAGCACGAAATCAAGACAATGCCAGGGATGTGGAACCAAGTAGAGAAATTTGATGGCAAAAAGAATTTCAGCATGTGGCAATACGTGGTGACAGATGTGCTTGTCCAGCAAGGGTTGATTGATGGTCTTGAGGGGAACAAACCAGAGAGCACAACTGCTGAAGAATGGAAGGTGATGGAGTGGAAGGTTGTCGATACAATTCGACTATGTCTCTCCGATGAGGTAAAGTACTCGGTAATTAAGGAAAATTCACCGAAGAAATTAGGGAAGAGCTTAGGAGACTTGTATAAGGCAAAGTTGCTGACAAATTGATGGGTGCTGAAGCATCAACTATTCAGGTTGCGCATGGAGGAAGGCGCACGATTCGTCAACCATCTGAATGTCTTCAACAAGCTTGTCACGCAACTGATTAGTGTGGATGAGAACATTGATGAGAACGATAAGATCATCATACTAGTTTCATCCTTACTGTCATCCTAGGAGCAATTGGTGATGAATATTCTTATCGAAAAAACTACTCTCAAATTCAACACGACAGTTACATATCTATTGGAGGCGGAGTCCTTGAACAAGCCACAAAAATCTTCATCCTCGAGTGATCAAGCATTGACTGTTTCAAGAGGAACAAGAAAAGTCAAGAATCACGGGAAGGAGAAAGACAAGTGTAAGGGCAGCCATACATCCTATCTTTGTGATAAAGAGGGTCACATGATAAAGGATTGTCCAAATTTGAAGACTATGAGAGAAGTATGCTTAGTGGCAAGTGATGATGAAAGTGATATGCTTATCGTTAGTCAACCAGGTACTATTCATGAATGGATATTAGATTTGGGAAGTTGTTTCCATATATGTTTAGCGAGGGAGATGTTTGACGAAGGACCTCTACGCCCGGCGAATGGAATTATTCACTTGGCGGATTGCAAGGAGTATGCAGTCACTAAGGTGGAAACAGTTACATTGGATGCATAATGGAACACATTGCATACTAACGGGAATTCGATATATCTTGGGTTTTAAAAAGAATGTAATATCTGTGAGGTTGCTAGAACTCAAAGGTTGTGGCTTATCGCTTCAAGGTGGAGACATGCGAGTTACTTGCAAAGGGCAAGTGAACATGAAAGGTATCTGAATTCATGGAGGATATCAAGTGATAGAAAATCTTAAAAGTGATGCAACCACTGGGAGATTTGGTAAAAATCCTGATCAGAAAAAGGAAGTTGTCTCATCAATGATTGGTACTCAAATCTTATTTGTGATCAAGTGCAAGGCTGCAAAGTGTGACGACTGTGGTCAAACCGTCCGAGTTGATCTTGATCCGAGTCCCTAATCCCGCTGACGCAGCTCCCCTGAGCTTAAGTGCTCAACCTCCAGTTCCGGTCCCGACCCCTGAGAACTCGACCCCTTCCCGTCGGCCCCTCCTGGGTTCCCCAAGGCAGTGACCCTTTCAATCTGGAGCAGAGGATAAACCAAGACTGACCGGTGGACCTGCAAATCTTTTCCCCGATCTCCCGGTGCAGACGCACTCGAGTAGCATGCCCGCTTCAAAGCTCCCCCGCCGCGTGGCTCAACTTCCCCAACGCCCGCCGCTTCGCCCCGTCGCCGGCCGCGACCGGATGGATTCCCGCGCCCCCTCCCCAATCGCAGCGGAAGCCCCTCTGCAACCCTTTCTGCAGCATCTCGTCTCGCTCGCGCCCTCACCGGCCACGCCTTGGTGCTCCGTCGACGCTATGGCAGAGCTTTGCCGCCTGCTGCATCAAACCACCTCGCTGCTCGCACCCATCATCACCTCACCAAACCCCCGGCTGCAAGGCCCGATGCCTTCCAGCTTTTCCGCCGCCTCTCCACAGTCGCGCCGCCCCGGACTCGCTACGTGACGATTCCTCCATCGCCAACCCCGACTCCGGCCGTGACAGCTCCTTTTCCGCCTTGCCAGAACTGCGCCCCGGCAAACCGCTACTTCGCGCTCACCCGCGCAGCCGCAGCCCGCCTGTCTTATCACCTGTGCAACCTCGCTTATAGCGCCGTTTCCCCTGTCACACCCATCAGATCCGCCGCACGACGACGCCCGCCTCCGCCAAACCTCAACCACCGGGAAAACCGCGCCTGCGCCGCCCTGTCTCCAGTGCCCAATGGCCGAAGGCGTCATCTCCGAAGTCCTATTCCGCCGCCCATCGCCGCTCAATCGCCGCCATGGCAGCGCACTCCATCTTTTTTCTTCCTGATCTTCGTGCTGCTCCAACTCTCTCTCTCTCCCGCGCAGCTATAAAAGGGAATGCCCGAGTCCTACCGGAGTTTCCCTTCGTCGTCGTTGCCTTGCCGCCTTTTCCCCTGTTTCGCGCTCCAGCGCTGCCACCTAAGTTCTTGAGGAACTCCCATCCCCGCTCAACACCCACACCTCCCAATTCACCCAGCCGCCTGCTCCTCCGCGCAGTGCTAGAGCTTCCTTGCTGCTCACAAGAAGCTCCGCCACCGCCGGAGCACCGCCGGACATCGCCGCCACCCAAGTCTTAGTGCTTCAGTCCTTCCGCCCAAGTCTGCTCCTTCCCGATCCCAAAACTTCACCTATAAACCAAAGGTAAGTTACCGACCCCTTTTCCGTCTCGCCCGACCCTATCTGTCCGCCCAACCCTGTCTGTTCGCCCGACCCCTTTTTTCGTCTCGCCCGACCCTGTCTGTTCACCCAACCCCTTTTTTCGTCTCGCCCGACCCTGTCTGTTCGCCCGACCCCTTTTTCCATCTCGCCCGACCCTGTCTGTTCGCCCGACCCCTTTTTCCGTCTCGCTCGACCCTGTCTGTTCGCCTGACCCCTTTTTCCATCTCGCCCGACCCTGTTTGTTCGCCCGACCCCTTTTTCCGTCTCGTCCGACCCTGTCTGTTTCGCCGACCCTTTTCCGCCTCACCCAAGGACTCGGCTGTATCCTTTTCCTTGACCCAAGGGTATATGTGTAAAAATTGAGGACTTCTCTGCGCTAAGTCTGAGGACCCACAGCACAGCTATTCCTCTAGTCTAAGGGTCAAATCATAAGTTTCTTCCCATCCGACCCTTTTATCTTGCTCTCCACCAACTAAAGTAATCTCTCCCCACCTTTTCTGTAGCCTTGCTACCAGTGTCCGAGCTTTAACTGCAAGTGTTGTTGAATTAACCGTCTAAAACACTAACTCCTGCATTGCATTCGTGTAGAGTTGCACCTCGCTGACGGCGTCTACAAGCTGTACCCGGCGCCCGAAGACGGAGCTGTAGCCGAGCTACCGCTCCTAGAAGCCGAAGCCGTCCCAGCAGAAGACTAGTTCCCTTCCTCCTCGCTTGAAGGCAAGCCCCGGAGCATGAACCCCAAATTCCTAAACTTGCACATGCCTTCTTCATCATGTTTGTGCATTTATGTATAGGAGTTGTTTGCAACCGTAGATGCATGACGTAGTTCCTTTGATCTGAACACTA
The DNA here is from genome assembly GCF_000263155.2 of Setaria italica. Classification (NCBI taxonomy): domain Eukaryota; kingdom Viridiplantae; phylum Streptophyta; class Magnoliopsida; order Poales; family Poaceae; genus Setaria; species Setaria italica. Next base: position 3,267,368 of record NC_028454.1, on the reverse strand, counting down.
GTTTGTTGGACCGAGTAGTTGCTATGCTTAAATAGGAATCGGTAAAAGTCGAGTGATTTCCTATCACTCGCGAGTTATAGGAGTTGGTTGTTTCTCCTTCTGTTACAACTATAAGGACGATGGACGGGGCAGGGTTTTGGTTAACTCTTTTGGTGGTCGGCTGATCGCCCCGTCTGTCTATGGAATCTGTTAAGGCCCGACAGTGGTGGTGTTCGTGATCAAGTGTTTGAAAGTACTAACCTCATACTCAGTATGGGATGGGGAAGCCTAGTACCTGATTGAACCTAGACGTGAGTGGTCGCCCCATTGTCCTTGGAACGGAGTTCCCCTGCGGCCGCACGTGGTGGCAAGTGTGGTCACAGAACGGCAGAGGCCGGGTCTGTGGAACCTTGCACCAAAGGAAATGGGCCCGACACGGGTTAGGGAATTGATGGGGAAGGCCGACACAGGAAGCGACCCTCGGTGGTGTGCGGATGTTGTGAGGTTAGGTTCACCATGCATGGTTAAAGAACTCGAATTGATTCGTCTGCCTCTCACAGTTTGAGACTGCTTGATCGCTATGCTACACTGAGTAATAAAGGAATCTGATGATGACATGGTCTTGATGATGTTTTATATACCCAAGGTTGGATCTATGTTTGCTTAGAGTAAGTTGCCAACTTAGACCAGATAATGAACTTAGAAATCTGAGCTAAAACTTTGAAAATAAGGATCTACATAGTGCTTTTGGTAAACAAACCCCTCAACCAAAGAGCCTTGCATGTCTAGAAGTGGTGGAGTAGTTTTACCACCGGTCGGTTAAGTCTTGTTGAGCTCAGCAGCTCAGCCTTGTTTGTGGCTTTCTTTTCAGGTGAAGTCGCAGCTCCTGAGTTTGCTCATGTTGGCACTTGGCCGCCCCAACTCCCTCCGGGTTGGACGGTTGAGTGGGATCCCTCCTCGGACGGCGGGGAATAGGATCACTGATGTCCTGGCTGGCCTCACCAGGGACGTCCGACCCCGACGAGTAGCTTCCGCTTGTGTTTACCTTCTGTCGTTTTCTTCGGAACTTGTAAAACTCTGATTTTCAACCAAGTGTGTAACAACTTGTAATCTACTGCTGGACCTGTTTTATTCTCTGGAACCACTCACCTTCGTGTGGGTTATGCTAAACTCGGTCCTGTCAAGTGGTTAAATCGGATGAAATCCGACGGCACCTCGAGTTAGCACGATTAAGGCATGAGTATCGCATCTTAAGCGACTTAACCGTGCTTTAGTTGAGTTAATCCGAGGTGGTTCCGCCACACAAAGGCGGTTGCAAAATCTAACAGTCGTAGAGGTGAAGCTGCGAGTGTTGGAAGGAGGAAGGCATGGTGGGACTGACCACGCAATACCAACGAGTAGGTGGAGCTCGAAGTTGGTACAAACCTATTGCATGGAGGGCTATAGGAGAAGGTTGTGTGGTTAACCAAACTACACAACGAAGGAGCTCTCATGTGGAGGGTCCAGCCGCTCCAACTGGAACACTAAAATGCACATTGCGACGATGTGCACGAGCCCCTGTGGTGGGGGCACTCCTGTGGTAGGAATATAAAAAATAAAAAAGAAGCCGATTTGGAGCGAATTCTTGGAGCATAATGACTTCAAAGGGTTAGAGTCAAGGTGGAGATTGTTGTATGGTGACTCAAATCCTACTTCGATTAGAACTCAATAGGGATGTGCTATTAGGACTTGTAGTTCTACTAGGACTTGAGCGTTGATTCCAACTAGGTGTAGAACTCCTACTTGCATGTATGGGAGCCTTGGAGGAGAATATATAAACAAGGGGGTGGAGCCTCTAGGAATCAATCAAGCCAAAGGCAAACACCAAGCGCTCAAGAGGGATAGGCTAGATAGTTCCATAGCACTAGATTCTTGTATAGGGCAAGAATCAAAAGGGTCCTAGAGGGTCGAGTAGGGTTGTGAGGGAGTGACAATCACTTGTACTCTTTTGGAAGTTGTGTTTAAAGAATTCGTGGTCGGCTTTGCCAAAATCATATTCTCTTTGTCGTGGGTGCTTCACCACCATCATCGAGGGTTTTCTACAAGATTCATCTACATTATTCTTATACGGTGTAAGCTCGTGTTATACTCGCAATATCCTTTCAAGATCCGAGAGTTGCTGCACATAATGAGGGGTACCAGATTCTAACGGCCTGCTTTAATTGATTATTAACTACACTGGCCTAGCTTGTACTCCCTCTGTCCTAAATTGTAGGTTATTTTGATTTTCCTAGTGACATGTAATTTGAAATGGATGGAGTATGGCCCTGTTTGGATCACTTTGGATCCAAACAGGTCCAGCTAAAATGCAGCTAAACTTTAGCCTAAGCCAAAAAGAGCTTTAGCCATTAGCTAGCCAAGAGTAGCTAAAACCAGCTAAAAGTGGTGAAAGACCAAAATACCCTCACATTTACTCGCGATCATTAACTGAGCGGTGAACCCCAACGCGTCGGTCTCCTCGCGATCCCCTTTTCCTGCAGCACCGCACACCGCTCGTCATCCCCTTCGCCGTGCCGCCGCCCATCCCCATCGCCACACCGCCACATCCCACCCCTACCTCCAGCCCTCCCCCGTCGGCGCTGGATGGATCATCGGGATGAGCACGACGACGACAACCCGTTTTGGAATCTCGCGCCGCCGGCCCTTCCTGGAACCCAACATCTTCACAACCCCCTCCGTGGCCCACCCTCCCCTCCTCAGCTCCCCGCAGCACCTGTCCACCGTCAGCGACAACGCCAATGCGTCCCCACCGTCGGGGCCCACCCCCATTGTCATCTCTTCCACCACGCCGGCGCCCTCTCCAGGCTGTGCACCACCCACTCCGGCGCCGCAGCACTAGCCACCCGGCCGCGCTGTTCGTGGCGCCCATGGGTACCTCCAGGAAGCGGTCCCCAACCGCGGTGGTGTCGGTCTAGAACTCGATCCAGCGCGTCGTGAACAGGGGCACGGGGGGCGGCGTCGCCGCCGGCAAGGCCGGCGCGGAGAGCTGGCACCGAAGCAGCGCGCCGGGGGGTGGCTCGGTGGCGAACGAGCGGAGGAAGTCGGTGGCGATGGAGCAGGAGGAGGATAAGAATGAGAGAATATTGATAGAAGATGGGGAGGGGTAGGATTGACAAATACCTACTTTAGCTGGCGGATCCAAACACGCCTAGCTAATTTTTAGCTAACTACTACTTTAGCTAGCTAAACTTTAGTTCTAAATTTTAGCTGGCTAAACTTTAGTTGGGTGGATTCAAACAGGACCTATGTAGCAGTTTGTCACGGGCTTACATGTACGCGATATGCATCGTTATACTTTGACACGGAAGTCGATTTGTTTCTACGTGATTGCCTTGCGTCTGGATGCTACCCGCGAGGTCAAGTCTGTGCTAGTCAAGTGTCAACTACTTCACATCATAAATATAAAGTCCGTTTGGACATTATTATGGTCTTTAATTTGTAACTTTGACCACGATAATATCTATAAAAAATATATTGGGTTTTGCTATGATGGTACTTTCTATGTAAACTTGCATTGCGAACCTTAGCGTTAAATTACATTGCAATCAATAAGAATTACTGCATATATAGTGATAGTCAGAATTTAAATTTTTTTATTTAGAACAAGTCTAGATAGATTTACATTTGCGACCAAGGGACGCATATTATACAAATGCGTGCATGTACCAATGATTTACTCCGTACCTAGCTAGCTATACGGATGATAAATGTGGTTCATAAAACCGTTTGGGATTGCATAGGTAATTATTGACCACCTTCTTTTTAGCTATAGTATGCATATTTGCATGGCCGTTGTGAACCCGCGCATTATATGCCAGCATATGCCACACAACTCACAGCCGGCCTGGCAGGCTAGCTACAAGTGTACGGTTAGTTCATCCACAAACCGACGAGCTATAACTATAGGTTGGTCTTGCCTTTGTTCAGTTGGACACCGGGTGCCCTACTGCCCTTAATGTTGACAACACCCATGTCGCTAGTAGCTACAGAGACGACAGGCAGCGTGGCGACAAACAACGGCCATTTGTCATCCAGTCTAGTCGACGGCAAACGACGACGCTCCCTGCCAATCTCGCCGGCAGTCAGCATCGATCGCCCGGCCCGGCCGGTCCATCGGTCGGGTGAGCCTTCACTATAGCCACTACCACCACCACGGTCTCTCGACCTGGCCGGCCTCGTGCACGTAATTTGCCCGGCCCGACCGTCCGCCAGCACGCGCGCGCGCATGCATGTACACGATACTATCGTTCGTCGCGACGTTAACACTCGACCGAACCCTACAGTGTCTAGCTAGGAATGTCTCTGTCGGCGGCGTACCTTTTGTGCTTTCAGCGCGTACGTCACGATATATACCCGGAGCAGGCAACAATTTCTCTTGTTGGTGTCAAGATCACGAGCGCGTACGACCGTTAGTGCTGTCGCTCCGGAGGAGCAACGGCCAAAGTCTCTTTAGGAAATGCACAAAAGATCGCATCACCTAACAACTGGCTGCCGTCAAGCGCCCATAATTAATACAACAAAAAAATCTTTTGATTTCTTCAGAACTATTTAATTTCTTTTATTTTGTTTGTGGTATGATGAACGTAAACACGAGAATAGCTTTTGTTGTTGTTTGCAACGATGAATCTAGAGCGCTGCTCTGGTTGCAGCTTTTCTCACTCGGTCAATCTGTCAATCATCACAATTTAGCGTAGACACGAACGGTCATGTCATCTCACACGTCACCCCCACGCGTTGTTTTTAACCTCCGCGCGCGCAGACCGCAGAGCAAGTGGCGACGAAGCTCGACGAGCCCCTGGACGAGGACGTGTGCCTGTGCACCGACAGTGGTGGAGCACACGCATATGCATGGGGGCCATCCAAAGTTTTCCACGCAGGCTCGCACGTAACCGTCGACCGGTCGGTGCAGCTATCACTGCACAGCGGACGCGAGCGCAACAGGGGGAAGAAAGCGACCGGTGGGGAAAAAGAAAAGGCAACAGCGGTGGGCTCCGATCCGGCGGCGACCGAGCACGGCGGCCGGGGGCGTTCGGCGTCGACCGGCCGGGACGACGTGTCGCCGTCGAGAAGGCGAAACGCCGTGCGAAATGGTATGATGCATGGCTCCGATGATCGAGCTCGCGATCGACAGCCTGGGCCCGGCGCGCGCTCCGGCTGGCCAGCGACGTCCCACCGCACGTACGTACGAGCCCTTCGATCGATTGGTGACGGCGTCGTTGCCGAAGGACAGGCAGCCCGACGAAAGCGGGGGGCGCGCGGTCCTGTTGCCCGTCGTCGTCCTTTGATTCCTAGGCAGGTCCCGGAGCCCATCTCCCCGGCCTTTGTCGTCCGTTGGCCGTTACACCTTGTTGTCCGGAGGCTCTCTTGTCCGTTGTCATCAACTTGCCAGGGAACAGCGCGCAATCACGAAAGAGAGCCACAAGTTTAGCTAGGGTTTTAAGTGCTCGCAGTCGCAGCATTGTGTATATATAGAGAAAGGATGAAGGCGGCCGGCATAAATAATATGACAAGGACTTGAGGCACATGGAATGGCTAAGCAATTGTGAGGTTAGAATAATAATGCTGTGGAATAGTGACTGGATTTAATTTGGTTCCCGAATTTCAGATGGATTTGATTGAGGGCCTGGTCGATTTGTTCATCAATGGCGATCGATAATGGTGAGTTACTCTAGGTCTGACACATGCGAGTTAGGGTTTGGAATTCTAGCTCCCTCTCCTACACCTTGCATTATTGTATTGGGCAAATGTAGTCGAAGTGGTGGCATGCTTGTTAGGAGTAATGCCGAAAGTCGTGTTGGGGTGGTGGTTTGATGTGCATACCTTGTCGGCTAGGTCTAGGTGGTCGGATGTAGCAAGGGGAGGTAGAGTGGCAGCAATATGGCAAGGTATAAGAGCAATTTTCTTAAGCAAAGGTAGGGTTATGGAACAGGGGAAAAATCCAATTTTCACCCCTCCACTATAGTGGAAGTCTGATTTTCAACCCACAACTACAAAATCGGATAGGGAGAGCCATCCAACTGTTAAAACCGGGCAAATTTGGCCCTTTAGGTGGTTTCAAGAGTGGTTTTGCATTTTCTATAAATTTAAAAAGTTTAGATTGAATAAATCTTCCGGTCTATGATGAACCTAAAAGTATCATAAACACATTTTTTTCATCATAAACCATGATTTATGACGTTCGAGTGATGAAAACCCTCCGGCATGACAATTGTGAAAAATTGTTTCGTTATAAAATGAATTTGACCCATTTGTTGTTGGGTCGAGACTAAATTTGCTCCCACGAGCTAATGTTGTTCCGATAGCCCAAAATTTATTCTCGTAGCCCATTTTGTTTGCGGCCCTTTTAGTCCCGAATTATGAATAAAATACACTTTTGGCCCAATTATATGTGGGCTAAGCTCAATTAAGGCAAACATAAATTTAAGTAATTAGGCCTGACAAATAACTGATTTCATTAGAATTCTGATCCGGTTGGCAAAATAATAAACACAACACACATATTTATGTATACAAAAAAATAAATTGTTGTTCCCATAGAGACAACCACTACCATATTGTTCATCACAAATCACAAACTATTATAAGATAATTGTCTCACAAAGAACAGAGATTAACAAAGCTGCATCCAGATCATAACCTCAAGAGACAAAGTGGAGCTTTGATCTTAACCTCTAGCAGAGGTTAGTAATTGACAAATGAGTGCTCCAGTATCTTGTGCTACCTTCTTCAAGCTCTCAATCTCGGCTTAGTGCAATTTGAGACTTGATTCTGAATCTTCTATCTTCTTCAAGCTAGCTAACTTTTGCTGGTGAGCAACAATCCGTTGTCGAAGTTGTACCCATCCTGTTTGATGAAGTCAACTTGCTCCTCATCAACACTGCCGCATAAGGATTTGGTAGAGCTTCTTGAGTACTCTGTTACCTCATCACGTTCTTGTTTTGCAAGAAGCACCATTGATTTGAGAACTTCCAGCTAGCAACATTGGATTCGAAGTCAGATTGTGATCTTGTAATTGATTTAAACTAAGGAAAGAAGGAATGTCAATAATCATCATGTGTTTAGTTCAGGAGCGACTATAGATGTTGATGCTCTAGCTGGCTGAAACAGGATACGGTCAAACTTCAATTAATGCATTTGTTTAAGTATAAATTAAGAGTGGATAAATAAACAAGCACAAGAACATGTGGCAAAGGTTGAGATCATCCGCAAACTGAAACAATTTCATCTATTAAGTTCTACAAACCACATAAATAATTTGACTTGGCACAAAAATAATTATTGGAAAAGGTGAAAGATAAAGGGGATCTGCTGGAGCAATAATTTTTCACCAACTCTACCAATAGGGTACAGTAGATCCACATTCCCCAATCTAACTATAATAGTGAAAGCCAAAGAGTACGGGGAAGCAATCTAATAATTTCATCTATTAACTTCTACAAACCACATAAATAATTTGACTTGGCATAAAAATAATTATTGGAAAAGATGAAAGATAAAGGGGATCTGGTGGAGCAGTAATTTTTCTCCAACTCTCGCGATAGGGTAAGCAGATCCACATTCACCAAACCAACTACAATATTAAAAGCCAAAGAGCATGGGGAAGAATTCTAATAATTGAATTTAGCAATACAGGGAGGAGACCGCTGACCTGATGAACATGGAGAGAAGAAGGTGTCGAATGCTGCCTCGATGGAGTAGCCCGGGCATGCGCCACTTCCTTGGTCTTCTTTGCATGTACTCGAGCGTGGCAGCTGATGGTGGTAGCCTTAGGGAAGCCGACGGAGCGATGGCCTTGAACCATCTCACAGCTTCAAGCCCGTCACTAAGGAAGCCCGCCGCTTGTCGCTGAGGTAGCTTGCCGAAAGTCGCTTAGGTAGCCCGCCGCCCGTCTAGCTTGACGGCGCTGCCAAAACCGCGCTTGCTACCGCCACCGCAGATCTACTAGGGCTATTCAGTGGGAAGAGGATAGGGGGCTGATTTTAGAATTACTAGGCAGGATGTAGGAGGCTTGGATCCCCTCTTTTATTTATATTACTATATATAACGGGGGAAAACCCAAAGGAGAAGTGGGGAATTCAAAACTTCAAATCCTGCCTTTGTGCTCGGTAGCGAGAGATGGAACTTTTTGGAAACCGCCATGATACCTGGGTCACTGGCACGATGGACCGCTTGGGACTCAGACCCAAGCGTCAGTGACCTTACATAGACAAGTGGTTCCAGAAGGGAGTCTGGGACAGTCCGTGGCATCATGGCATTAATGAGCACTTCACGGATTATCCCCCTTTGTAGATTTATGTCTGCAGGATGATTCGACTATTGCATTCCAAATGTGCTTCAATGCAACAAATCAATTTACTATTTTGACTGGATAAAATATACTTAAATAAAATATTTAAACTATAGTGGATCCGGGCCGCGGCCTTCTAATCTCTACTTAACGTTCATAGCCGCAAGCACACGGATTTTCTTGATAACTTCGGGATGGTGGTAACATACGAACACAAAATTCTCTGTGAGTATTCCGTGTGGCGAGATTAGCGCTATGAGAGACATGCACTTCTCCTGCAATTGGGTGGAGTTCGTCTCAAGTGCCCATTGTAGAAATGTGCGCACAGTTTCCATGCACGCCATGTCCCAAAACTTTGATGCATAGTGCAGCTTCAACCATTCGACGCAGTACATGTTGGCGAGTGAGAGTAACACGGACTAGGCATTGACAGGGGTGTCCCATAAATTAGCCTCCTCTAGGAGTGATCCTTCATAGGCGTATTTGATCAACAGCGAGAAGCCATCAAGGTCGGCGTCTTTACTTGAAACAATTTCTAACTTTGACTCCACTCCACTGCCATAGAGCAATGCCTCCATCACATGAGATAGTGCCGCCACATCAGCCCGTCTCGCTCGAATCACCCGGTCGCCTATGTCGAAGACAACGTCCATAGGGGCTTGGGCTGCAATTGTTGTGCATATGCTTCTGCCTACTGATGGAGGTGGAACTTCAATGCAGTCGTCCTGCAGTACTGTAACAGTGCAGGATATGTTTACGCGATCGGAATGGTCCCACACGTGCTCAATCTCATGATGCCCTACGAGGCAATTAAAGCCATGTTGTAGCTACCTATTCCTAAATTCAAGTTCCTATAACCCATGAACCTGAAATGTATCATCATAGTCGGCTAGGTCTGAAGCCACCACACGGAACAAGACTCGTACCTACGTACAAGCATTCACAGGGTTGACCATGCGAGCGTATATGTGCAGATGTGTAATCATAGCAATGAGACACCTACCTTTTGCGTGCTGTTCATCAAAATGAGGGTGATGGAAATTCCTTCTGGTACTGCTGGTGGGTACCACGGATCATGAATACCCGTAGGATAGCAATGCATCCTCCATTGACGGCCTCCGATCATGAATGTACTGGATTGCTTGTACTGCCCAATAGTTCCTTCTGCTTTTCCTTCCGTGCTTGAGGCTGAGAATGCAACTTGCGATGAAGGGAACATGTTAGTGTGTAATGCCATAACTGCAAATGACAATGATAGACTTGTTGGTACACTGCCTTTGATATGTGGGAGTGTGTCATTCTGAAATGGCCATTCGTGAACGGCCGTTACCGGTCTTGAATAGACACGTCCCTACAGTATGCGGATATGCATGTTGTTCCGACAGTGGCAGTCGTGAACGCCCGTTACCAATCTTTAATGGCCTATTCTAAAATACCTTTTCAGTCTTGATTCCTGGCCTTTGGTAGCATTTGGTCCATCATATTCCGTCTAGGCCTTGTCACATCGGCCAGTTCATGTTTTTCAGGCTCTGCTGGCATGCGGGAATCATCTAGTACGAATCCATGCCCTTGGTAGGCCTCTTCAGCCACGCACCACACATGAGTTGGACTAGTCATGGCATCCTGCACCGTGCGTTTGACAATGGAAGGACTATCCAACCTTATCGATTTGTGCAACATGCCAACAATTATTCTCTTTCTCTAGATGCAGTTGATGCTTATAGCTGTCACAAATGAATGGTAGCAACATCTTTCTTATATTAAACTCACTATCAAAAGGGAACCTATCACTCAATCACTCATAATCTTGCATGAGTTGTTTCGCAGGAATGCCAGCAAAATGTACACATGGACACGTCGGGCTTATCTTGTGACACCCGTCGTGCACACATGTAACTGATGTGCAAAACTGAAGATTCTAAACTAGCTTCGTGGTAGGCTTAGGCCTGAATATATTCTAAGCATCTCATATTTTTCATTGCAACTTTGGCCCACCACACCGAGCTCGCGTGCCCACCGTAGTGCTCAATAAATAGGCGGGTGCACAACGTTCTTGCAAGGCAACGCCTACACTCATCAGTTCCCCGTCTTGCATTGTTTGATTGGAGGTACGCGAGGTCATTTTCTTGTTTATCTCGTTTACTATATGCATGGTATTGATATGGCTAGTATTGTAAGTGTATAGTGCCTTTGTTCTTCGTTTGTGTATGTACTAGAGAATGGCTGGACATGGAAGAGACGGAGCATGGAACTTGGAGGAGTCGGAGAAGCAGGAGTAGCTTGCACCTATGGCACCTCAGCAGCACCGGTTCTGATGGCACCTCCACTTCAGCCATTGGCATTGGCACCTCAGCACACCCTGTCCGTATGGCACCTCCAACTCAGCCGCTGGCAAGAATGAAGAAGTAGCTTACTCGACAAGGGAAAAGAACGATGTAATAATATAAACTCATGCTGCCCTTATTGATAACTGCCCCCCGCAAAGTAATGTAAAATTATAAAGCGGTCCTCCAATCTCTCCATGAGTGCCACATTAATTTCATTTCACGGTTTCTTAGGTTACCATTCAATGGGCATTTCGTATTTCCAATACGTTATTTTCATTTTGTGATAACATTTAATTTATAGTTGAAACTGCTCCACACAATGCAAAGTTTCATGGGTTGTTTCCAAGGCTACATGAAAATTCTATCTTCATCTTTAGAGGTGTGGGTTCATTAGTGATAGAAATACATAATTTCATTCCATGGATTCAAATACATAATTTCATTTGTAATACATACAAGCCATAGCATTTAAACAAGTGATACATTGTACTCAGATAAAATGTGCCCATGAATAATATAGTAGTTAAACTGTGCCCATGAATAATATAGTAGTTAAATGATAGTTATATAGGAAATTCCGGTCCGGTAAATAGTAGTTAAACAAGATGATCCAGTGAACACAAACAAGCAGATGCAGTTGTTACTCAGGAAGGTTCTTTCTACAAAACATCAATTCACTGGAACTTTGCCAACCACTTCCACTCCCTCATCATTACTTTGTGTTGGAACTGCAATCTCTACCTCGTCCACAACTTTCCCCTTCTCTATCTATTACAAGTCCTTCATTGTTCTCCCTCTACCTTCTTTGGTTGTCCAGTCAATCTCTCCTCAAACATGGGTCCTTCCTAGGCAAATCTTATGCCAGATCTTGTTGTGAGTATCGCCAATAAGATCAGTGATGCAAGAGATTTCATCAGGTTCAAAGCAATTTGTAAGAGTTGGAACTGCGCTCGTTCAAGTGAGGCACACCCATTTGACCCTTGGATTCTGAAATATGAACATATTGGTGAATTTGGAGCAGTGACATTCGCATCCATCGTGGATTACCGGCTTTTTGAGGTCTCATTTCTAGCATTAGTTGGGAAAAGGCATAGGCTGATTGGTTGCGATGGATCTGGATGCCTTGTTACCGTAGATGATAGAGATGAGAGCATTGTGTTCCAACTGAATCCTTTGTCACATCGGGAGCACATTGTCCTTCCTCGACTTCCAACATGGTGTCGCATGGGTTCTCTTGATGCTTATATCTTGGGTTTGTAAACATCTACTGGCGCAGAGTTATTTGTTGTGGTAACCAATTTGTGGCCCCTGAAATCTACTCCACTGCTAGGGTCATTGCCCGTCTGCATATGGCATTTGGGAAGCCAATCCAATTGGACTACCATACCTTTGGAAGATTTCTGGCGCAGTTCTCCTGAACACATGTGTATCTACTTTGAGCATCATCTTCCAGCACCTCCTCAAGTCGTTGGACTCCGGTTATCATGGGTTATTGGCATGAGCAACTCTTCTCTACTCTTCGGAAGATAGTATCATCAGCTAACAAAATACAAGCATGATCCCACCTCTCAATCGTCTACCTAGCAATAACACCAAACATCACATTATGCCTTTAATCGTCTCTGAATGACCTTATATATTTGGCCTGCAGCAGCGATTCCTTGACCCTCCTCACCATATTGGTGGCCTGTTCCAGGTGTCTCTTCACCTTCTGCAGCTTAGCGACAGTTGCTTCAAGCTCCATGTTAGCCTTTGCGCATTCTTCCTTCCACATCCTTGCATCGTTTTCAGCCTTCAGATTGCTGTTACTATTTCCCATTCCTAGCTCCTTTCTCACTGCATCATTTCTAATTTTCTTCCTCGTGCTCATCAAGTCAATGGTTGTCTCCCTAAAGTATCACTTCATCATGTGCACCTCCTCCTTAGCAATCCTGCATTCTTCTTCCTACGACCTTGCTTTCTCTTCATCAGCTTCACCAGAATACCTTTAGTCCTAGCATTCCATTCTGGATAAATCCACTTAAATGCCATGCATTTCTCCCCTTCACGTTGCAGACACCGATTACATTCATACAGTTCGCCAATTACAACACTAATATCAAGAGTACAAGCAAGGTTTATTAGAATTGAAACAAGTTATCGTTTACCTTGCAGCAGGATCTATACCGGCGCCCAGGGTTGTCAAATGTCCAATCATACTTCACATGGAGAGCAAACCCGTGCTCGCACTTGTTTTCAGGATGCACAATGATAACATCAGGAGACGGCGATCTGGTGCTATCAGTAACTCCAAGCACCTGTGGGAGCTAATAAAATACAAGAACCTATCAAACTACAAAACTAACTGCATATGTGGAAGCGATCTGGTGAATTTTTTTAGTTAAATCAAATCTTTTTAAATTTATAGAAAATGCAAAACCACTCAAAGGGCCAAATTTGCCCAATTTTGACCGTTGGATGTCTCTTCCTGTCCAGTTTTGTAGTTGTGGGTTGAAAATTAGACTTCTGCTATAGTTGGAGAGTGAAAATAGGACTTTTCCCTATGGAATAATAGGTATCTCAAAACAAATTAATTTGATAACTAATTCAGTGGCATGCAGCTTACGTTTAGATACTCTATAGCACAATAGGCCTCTCTTTCTACAAGAACTAATGGAATATTATGTTGACCCTATAGAAGCACATCCTATAGTTATACACTATAAGCACGATAGTGCAGGAAGAGGTGCAACATAAGACGGGGTAATGTTTTGTGAAGAAGACACTAAATTTTATCACCCAATGGAGAGCAGGATTCCGATTGAGAAAAGAAGCAATTCTGAGATACATACAAGCACAATATATGGGTCAACTCAACTCTACAATGCATTTTGATGTGGAACATCTAGTGAATAGGCATACGAATCTTGACTTGGTTTCAATACCCTTCGTGAACGAAGAAATCTATGAAGTAATCAAGGAAAAATGCCATCAAATAAAACTCCATGGCCAGATGTCTTTAAGAGCCTTTTCTTCAAATAGTGATGTGTTACATGTTTAGTTTTCCTCATTGGCGGCTGCACAGGATTGGGCCATTAGAGGGGCTCCTCATCGTCCTTGGCTGCTAGTAACCTACCTGCTGCTGGAGGTGGCGACACATCCACTCCTAGACACCAATGCTGCACATCATATCACCGCCACCAAATTAACATCTATATATTGTCCTTAGTAAGCCCAGTTTAGTTAATTTAGCAGCAGTACAGTATGTATCATGCAACAAATCTATGACAATAAGTTAATGCAAGATAAGACTTTGCTACCATAAATATATTTACATATAACATATAAAACTTGAAAAAAAGGGAGAGAAAAGAACTATAAAACCTTGCCGAGGCCCAAGGGCCTCACACCTGCGCGCATTCTCCTCAATGGTAAAATAATTTATACCACGGAAGGTCATTCCACCACCTCCATGTCTAGCAGTGGGGACTATGCACATCCTAGGCCACTGGAAGTGCGGGTATACCTCTTTCAATGGTGCAACACGTAGAGATCTACCCAACAACAATGACCACCATGCCACACAATCCATTAGTGGTGGTCACAAGTTGCGAAGATAAAATATACAAGTACCAAAGTAAGGATTGTGGTCCCATGCTAGGAGGTGTGGAAGGAACGGAATGGTTGCATATTTGACCATAAGGAAAAGTGAAGGGTGCTAAGTCCTAAGATCAAAGAGAAGGTGCAAACATGGATTATTGCATGAGTGAGGCACCTAGCTCGTTTTATATGTGGAGAGTAGCCTTGTATCTTAGGGATAGCCTAAGTCTGTTTACTTTTTTTTTAGCGTGCCTTTGCATACCAAACTTTTCATTATGTATTTTAACTCATTGGGGCCTTCCTTATTTTTATAATAATAGGGGGCTCTCTTGCCAGTTCATTATTTTTTGAGAAAACAATGTAGTGTAAGATTTTCTAACTAGAATCACTATATTTTAAGACTATATAATGTAAAGTAAAATCATGTTCTATAAAATGATGGAAAAAGTCCAATTTCCACCCCAAACTAGCATGATAGTTCGATTTTCAACCCCGAACTAGCTATTGAAACTGGGCAAAATTGATTCTTTGTCTGGTTTCAAAGGAGGTTTTCCATTCTTTCAAAATAAAAAAACAATCTATTTTAATCTAAAAATGCATAGCTAATTTATTTTGAATCAGAAAAAATAAACTGGTAAAAAAAATTATCTAAAAGTTTAACATATATGTTGGTACCTTGTTTGAATTATCTTGATCTTATTTGTTCCCGTTCCTGGTGTTTAATTTATTGCTTCTAGTCTTGACCGCTATTAATTTAAGTTGTCGTTTTGCACTATATTTTACATTTGTTGCATGATTAGTTGATTGCATGATATTTGAGCCCCCGCCATATTTGAAACTTATTTCCTAATCAAGAAACTAGTATAAAGTAAAGCCCTAGCCATGCAATGCTTATGTAGGATGTTATGGGGGAGCATGTTATCTGTGAGGCTGGTGTCATGCATCTTGCTAGTGATCTATATAGTCTTAGTTCACTGGATCATCATGGTCAATCTCTAGGTTTGATACAGTGCAAAATGACACTTTCATAAATAATAGGTATGACTACAAGTAATGAACAGGAATAGATTATATTGAAATAACCCAACTAGAGCACCAAAGATAGGTTATACTTTTGGAGAAAATTTGGTACTGGTTTCATTTTTTCAGATTTAAAATAAACATTTTTTAATTTTAGATTAATATAGAGTTATTTAAATATCCAGAGAAATGGGAAAACGCCTTCGAAAGCACTGAAATGATTAATTTTTTCTGGTTTCAATAGTTGGATGTGGCTCAGTGTTCGATTTTATAGCTAAGGGTTGAAAATTGAACTTTTATGATAATTGTAGGGTGTAAATTAAATGGGATTTTTTCATAAAATTAATGGGCCAATTTCGTGTATATGAACATGAAAACATGACAGCAACTAGCGATCGCATATGATGCGATACCCGCTGTATATGTAGCTTAATTATACTGATATATAACTACTTACGCATCGAAATATGCCGATCACGATCAAGAACGTGTGAATGGTCCTTGGGCATCTGATGATGAACCAACGAGAAGTCCCGTCGCAATAATCGGTCTGAACCTGACGATCCAAACATGTCTAGACAAGGTACAAAACGATGCATGGCGTCGGTCGCCTCGGCCCTACGCCATTCTTTGGGAGATGGAATTAGCGCTCAAACGCAAGCAGCTAAGTATAGCACACGTATTCAAACTGATCATGAGAGCTTTTCTCCCAAAGAAAAAAAATGATCATGAGAGCTAGATGCTCGACTTCTTTCGCTCGATGTTGGCAATCGTCGTCGCGTCCTGCTCGTCACGTACGTACACTCCCATGACACCTTTATTTCCAGCTCACCCTACTCACAACGATGGAACAATCTACAGGATAGTTGCTACATGTATTATACACTCCCTCCTTCCTTTTATATATATATATATATATATATATATGACGTTGGATAGTTTTATATGTACTATCCAACATCGTATATAAAAAAGAAGGTACTACATTAGTGCCCTATGCGTGTGTGCAACATCACCGTCATCAAACGGGAGATTCATGCTTGATAAGTCCGTTAACACGTAGGCGGGCGCTTATACGGTATACATAGTATAGATGGGCGCTTTGCTGGTGCCGAATTTTCCTTTACCCTTATTTTTTAAATAAATCTGTAAATCTCTTCTATATTAATATAAATGGTACAATCTGTGCCGTTCGTTCAAAAAAAAAAGTCCGTTAACATGACACAAGATAGACTTCGTTACTACGGTTACACCTGGCCGCGCATATTTGTTCGAGATCCATAAACGGCATATGCGTGCACCATTGCAGCAGATCCTGCAGCAAAGATACGGACGTTTGCTCACTTTGCTGGTTTGTGTAAAGATGATAATGTTCCTCCCGGAAAAAAGGCCGCTTGCTTTGCGTGGAACGATTTCCGTTGCTCGCAATATGCTATCAGTTATCACCTGTCGACGTCACACGTGACGCATGCAGGACGTACGTGGACGGTAGTCCGTTGTGCGCCGTGTTCTTCAGCTCCGCCAGACGCGCGCGCCAAAACAAAACCAGTTGCTAGCTACTCGATCAGTAGCTTGCAGCAGCGACGTACGTCGCGGCCGGCCAGCCGGACCTGGCGAAACAATAATGGCACGTCGTTGCTGGCCGGCGCGAGGGACCAATGGCCACGCGCCGAGCACGTAACGCCGCCGGTGGTTCCCCGGCGACGACGGAGGAAGAAAAGGAAAATGCATGGCCGCCCGGGAATGAACGTTCCTTAAAAAGGTTGCAAATTTTTTAAAAGATGCTAGAGAGATTCTCGTTAAAACAAACAGTCGGGAAAGGGAGATTCTTTTATCGTTAGGTACAGTAGCATACCTAGCATTGCATACCCCGCAGGGATGGACGTAACGAGAGCCGGGTTGGTTGGGCATTCACTGTTGCTTGCCTGGGTGTCATCAGCCATCCATCACTCGTTAGACAATGGCAAGAGGGCCGGGCTACTCCGGTGAGCCGGTGCCGTCCCCAGGACGGCGTCCATCCGGACAGCGACGGCTCGGGGCCGCGGCACTAACGCAGCAGCGAGCCGCAATTAGTGCCGTGCTCCCCTGCGATGACGACGACACGGGTCTGTCCGTCTCTCTCACTCATGTCTGTCCCTGCTCTCAGATTGTGCCCACTCCGAAAGGCACTCACGAGGGAGCCGTGTGGTGGGCTCGGCTGTTAGGCGGCCCTGAGAAGGCTTGGGCTGTGTAGTAGAGACCTGGTCAGGCTTGATGGGCCTCGTGGCCTGATTCAAACTGGGCCAAAAGTAGCGACGAATGAACCACCACAGGCCTTGAGTCACACTTAGAGAACGAGGCCCAGGAAATTTCCCCATTTCCTCGACTCTCCCTTCCCCAACGCGGCTCTCGAAATCCCCCGCTTCCGCAATTCGTTTCGCTTCCCGGCGAGCCCACCGCCGCAGCAGCGCCTCGCGTCCCGGTTACCATGGCTTCCGGCGAGGGGGACGGGGAGGGGTGGGAGGCGGCGGTGCGGGCGGAGGTGGGCGCGGTCGGCTGGTGGGACGACCCCGACGGCGCCGACCTCCGCGCCAGGTTCAAGGCCTTCACGGGGCAGCGCCGCGACTGGCCCCAGCCCACGCTCCTCTTCTGGAAGGACCTCCTGCTCCGCGTCGCGCGGCGACTCCGCCTCTGCTCCGCCCCCGCGCACCTCGTAAGCATCCCGCTTAATCGCCCTCCTCTCGCTAGTCGCTTCCCCTCTCCTAACCCTCTCGGATTCGCTCCCTCTCTCGTATTCTGACGCGACGCCGGCGACAAACTGCAGGTGACGAGCGTCTGGTTCGCGCGTCCCGGGGGGCTCACGCCGCTCTGCTTGCCGCAAGTTCTGGTCTGTCCTTCCCTCGACAATTTCAGATTACGTTGTTACTGCGGTGATCGGGGAAACTGTTGAACTTTGAATTTACGGGCATTTTGCAGGAAGAGATGCGCGCAGATGGGGACATACTGCTGAAATCCGAGCTGATCGATCCGTCCACGGGAAGCCTGTACCAGCTGGTCAGGAGGGTGAGCCAGATGGCCATCAGCTCGAGGCGGCCGGTTTTGCAGGAGGACATCCTCGTGTTCAAATCGTTGGTCGAGGTATGCCAAAATGATGGACCCCAAGTGTAGTTGCTTGGTTGGATGCTGGAATTCTGATGTGTTTCGCTGCTAGTCCATTGCAGGAAAGGGCTGCAGATATTGCTAGGCAGTTAAGTGACTCTCATTGGACATCGACATGTGTTGTAACGATCAGCAGATTCAATAGCTTCTTCAGCGATCAGGAGGATGCTCATGCCGCATTATGTTTCTTGACGCAATCTGGGAAAGCTCGGTACCTTGTAGCCAGGAAGCAGGACCATATTGAGGTACGATCCCTTTTGTTGTGCATTCTATTGCTCCCGCTGAAGCAAGTGCCCTGCTGTATTTGCTTCAGTTGGATTCATGCCTGCAGGGTGTCAAGTTTGCACTCAACTCTGCTCAAGTTCCTGCTGTATCCAAGCTTGATCATGACACCTTGCACTTACTTTGGACAGAAGAGAGGTTGCAGCAGCAGCTTGATGTGCTTGATCGCAGATGGGAGATGTTAGTACATTTCGCAATTTCAATCTACAATTTGATATACCACTCAAGTGTTTTGACTTTCAAAAGGACATTCTTTGCATATGTTGCTTTCTATAGATTGCTGACTAAGACTATACATTTCAGCATATGACACTTCAATGGCCAGTTTCATACACAGAAATGCAACACAAGGTTAACTATTTCTGGTTGCTGAACATGATCCATCCGGATTCAACACAATAAAACAAACACATAAATAGTGAGGTTACTATAATTTTCCCTATCTGACTGCATTGGGAAAGGGCCAGTCTGTTGCTTCCAGCCACTGGATTTGACATTTTCATGCTATTGGGTTTTCCATCACATTCTCATCCCTTTGTAGTGCTACTGCTTGTTGTGTTTGTGATATCAAATTTCTCTTAGGGTTTCAACTTCCTGTGTTTGGCTGCTGGATGAATTGTTTCTTCACAATATTGAAAATTAGGTGGTCATACAATCATGGGTATATTAACATAGCATTAGGGAGATCTAGTTTAAATGAAGAACTGAAGAAGACTGTGCACTATGGATTGATGCTGAATTTCATAAACTTAGTATGATTAGAGTGGACTTTGGTAACTGCTGGTGCTAAAATTGTTCTGCTTTGTAAAAAATTATCTTATGATAGTTCAAGGAGAAGGGCATTGGCATTCTTCAAGTCCAGGGACAAACAGGCTGCTTATCGTTATGCGAGGCAGTCTAAAGTATTCTCACAAAGCCGGAGCAGATGCATGCAGTTGTTAGAAAGGGTTGAAGAAGTCATCAGCCTGATTGCTAGTGCTGAATCAACTAAGAAGGTGCCATATTTTTTTACAAATGTATATACTCTAAAATGACAATGAGTAGTTAAATTATTTGTTTGTATATATTACAAACAATAGACATGTTGCATAAAAAATTAATTCTGTACATGCTACTAGGTCTATGAGGCAATACAAATTGGTATCCAGGCAATGAAGGAGAACAATGTCAGCATAGAGGAGGTTAATGTCCATCTGAAGGAGGTTGATGAGCTTGTTGCTGCACAAAGAGAAGTTGATGCTGCCCTGGGTAAGTTGTTTGGGGTTCTTTTACTAGGAATTCCAGAGCTTTTAATCAACCATCTTAACAACTTAAGGTAATGTTGCTTGCATACAGAGCTCTTTCTAATTAAGGAAAGACAATAACATGATCATGATGGACTCTTGAGTTAAATACTAGAACAAGAATTGTGGGTTGGACATGAATTGTATCTTGCTTGTAAACAATGCTGGATAAATGATAATGTTCTCAGTTGTCTTGTGGGAACAATAAACTGCACTATGTTACCATTGCTTCCATTGCAAACTTCACACGTATGGATTGGCTATAGTTATAGAAGGAATTGTGTTAGTGTTAGTCTAGATTTAGTTCATACTGTTTTTGTCTGATCCTTATGCGCCCCATGTACTTCTAGATATATATAGGCATCTGGTTTACAGTCATCTCTTAAAAAGACTAATAATTTTCTATGTAATTTATGTCTCTCTGTTACATTCTGACCAAGTTACTTTGCAGAATCAGCACCACTCCAGTCGATAGATGATGAAGGCGATATTGAGGAAGAGTTCAGGAAGCTTGAAGCAGAATTGCAGGATGAGATCCCTCATATTCAAGTTCAAGAACCAGTGGCTCATTCGAATGAGGAATCTCCTGATGAAGTGATTGAATCATTGAGCAATAACCTATCAAGCATTAAACTCGAGGCCATCTAACTGCTCCATTTTTCACTTAAATCAATTTGATCTATACATAGTGTAATCTAGTTGAATCGTCTTGTCCCCTCTGTATGTGTTGTGTTTGTTCTGACGACATCCTTACAAAAGGGTAACTTTGTTGCAAATATATTCCTGATAAGGGTGCACTATGCTTGCTATTTTATTGATCCTCAACAGTTTGCCTCCTACTTTTTGAAACTTGTGGTATCAACACATTAGTTCATATACTGTTTGACGCATATTGTTCAATTTTACTTGCATTTTACTTCACTATGCTGATATTCCGCCCTCTGTTATGATGTCTACATGTCTGGTTGTTTTCTATGCAGTGAACCTATGGTTCACATTTTTATTTGGCATCTATCCAAAACATCAATGAATTCATCTCACTATAGGATAATGTTGGGCTTTTCGCAAATAAATCATACGCATCACCATGTTTGTGATGTTGCTTTGTGATGTGTCAGGTTGTAACTTCATCCTTTCATAAAGTTGACTTCTTATAATATCAGCTATCTTTGTTGAATTGTGAGCCCTTCTTATCATTGCTACCTGAAGGATGATGGAGAATGGATGGAACATCTGCGGGTGGATCTTAAATATTTAGCAATCGAAGTGATTTGTCTGCTCTGTTTCTTCTTCATGATGCTGACATTTTGAGACCAGTCTTACTCCGAATGAGAAAGGTCAGCAACACTAAATGTAGGACTGAAGAATCTATTTGATTGGTGAGTCTATGGAGTTTCCAAATTAAGAAGTCTTCTTTTAAGCTATTATAAAGCTTTTTCATCTGTATAGATACTCATTACAGGTGATGCTAGTGCTAAACTGCTAACAGTTTATCACAGGCTCAGAACAGGAACATAAAGCCTGAAACTGGAACATGCTTATCTGAGCCCCTTTTTCTATGATGTGAGGATTAAAAAAAAGACTAAAGGGTGTAAACAATTGTGCTGGGCCATAGCCGTAGCTTTCTCACTAACTATATAAGTTAGTTAGGCATGGTGTGCTTAACTTAATATTACGCTAGGAGATTATGGTCAACAGTTGTGGGGTTCTTAGAACTGTTTAAACCACAGGACATTGCCCATCATTTTGCAGCTTCTAGCTAGTTCCCATGGCGTAACAGCTAGTAGATTATACTTTATTAAAACAGGCAAATTTCTTCTGGCTTCACTTGATTTGTACACAAATTTTAACTCCTTGGGTTGAGTGTGTGACAAAAATATAGTTTGCCTAGTTTTTGAATATTAAGAAAATGTCATGATTAAACAATTTTTAGTTATCTATTGTCTACCTGCAACTATTGCATCTATTAACAAACTATTGACTTAATTCAAACAAAAAGTATCAGGTGTTAAGTACCTGAGTTTGAAATGTTGTTTTTTTTCTCAAATAACGTAGGTGAACTGCGTGTTATTTTATTAAGAAAGGAAGTCGTGCAAAATGAGGTAACAGGAGAGGCCGCAACCTCCCCAACACACTCCACTTACACTAAGCCACGGTTAGGCAGATAAACATGTGGGCAGATAAAAGCTATTGAATAATTGTAAATGGGGACAGCTCCCAAAGAAATTAGGGCAGATCCAATAGTTGGTATCACAGCGGATGGAAATGATCCATTAGCTTTTAATGATTGTTATGTACCTAGCTTCAACTGCTTGGTTGGAAGCCAGTCCTTGCTTTGAAAACTGTGGTGCAAATCGAAGAATCTCAGCTGGATCTCAGTAAGATTAACTGTGTGACCCAAATTTTGAGCCTATCATAGTACAAATCTAAGTTTCTCTGGAATATTATCTAGAATAAAGACAATAGAGTTACCTTATCTTGTGCGTGGTCGTGACCAACGAGCACCACATGAAATGTTTTCATTGCTGGACCCACTTCAGTCCTTGAATATGTAAACATCAGTGTTTCCTTTCTCAGGTATCGTTGTCTGTGATTTTCCTTACTGTAGATGATCAGGGCATGGATAGGTGCTGACCAAAAGATACAACTCGGGATGGAGCTTGTAAAATATTGGTAATGAAAAGGGAGAGGAGGAAAAGAAAAGAGAAGCATAGGATAAGCTGGCAAAGGTCTATCTTGCAAGGCGCACAGCATTTCCTCGTTTTGAGGGGAGCAAGGTCCATCAATGGACGATCTGATGATAGGCCTGAAAACTGACGACAACACCTAGGTCTGAATGATAAGACCTGAATTATTGGAGGGGACTTCGCTTGTGCTTTCTCCACATGCATAGATGCATGAATCTATCAGATGCCTGTCCACACCGGTCTTCAAAGTTATGTCAAATCAGGAATAAAATAGGTAGGGAAAAGCAATCCTGTACCTCCATTAAGTAGTACAATAATGCTAGATACCATAACTAGCTTATCCTCTTACACAGTTTACTGTAGACTGATGTTGCAGGGCAATGAAAAACATAAGATTGAAAATGCCAGGGCAAATGAGCTAGTAGTAAACTGAGGTGCGTGCTTGTTTCTTCTTGGCGAAAGATGCACATACTTTAAGACTCTTCATTCATGAGTAGCATTTCTGAATATTTTTTTTCACGACCGGCATTTCTGATAAAATTGAGCCCCATCTTTTCGTTCTTACATTGTACCTGCCTACATGCTGGGTCCTGAACTTATTTTATTATTGTCATTAAGTATAGCATAACAATTATATTGTCACTAATAATTTAATGTCTGCTTCCTGATGGGCAAACAAAGGTGACACTTGAAGTCTGACATGCTGACGCTATCATGTAATCAAGCATAGGTAAATATATTCATGATTGAGCTTTTTGCATGCTCGTCAGAAGCTTCCTTTTTTATGGACCTCTCTTCCGTAACCTGTGACCTTACATCCAAACAATATACCCTTTTAAAGAAATAAATCGATCAAGCAGCATGTAGATTGCATCTTTTGCTGCTTCTTTTTTTGTGGTGGCAAACTAAATAGTTAAGAACATGCGGCAAAAAGCATGTTGGATGTACACATCATCTGCATGATAAATATGCTTAATAGTTTGTTCCATTTAGAATCAAGTAAATTGCTTCTATCTGCTTCTTGATGTTCAAATTATATTTAACTTTAGTGTCACTACTGGCTATTGCTAGAACTTTCATAATAGTTATCTTTTGGCTCCATGTACATAGTTGTGGAAAAATGTGGTTACATATCTACTTAAGAGTGTGGCTCTGGATAGTTAGCTCATTCTTATCTGCACAGGAAGAGATACAGTTAAAGCAGAGCCAGTATATGGTAACTGAGATCCTTTTGCATATGATTCCATAATATGTTTGGAAAATAAGACATATTGATCCAAGAAGACTTCAGTGAAGCAAGAAAAACTACTCAAGGAAAACTGCACTGGCTGTTAAGACTTGCAGCTTGTAACCAGGTTGCACCTACCATCTATATTTTACACAAAACTTTCGAGCATCTTAGCTCACTAAAGCTAGGCCTCCTGCCAACAATTCCATCTCGATTGATTGGGCTCTCTTGTCAAGTGATAGATCAGCTTCGTGGATCTTGAAACACGGTAAGTTGTTCCAGGATGACTAGCTAATTTTCACATATGGAGCTTGTTAGTTGGGACCTGAAAAATCATGAGCTGTGTACTTCACCATGAGAGTTTTGTGCAAAATCCAGTAATTTCACTAAACTTTAGCACTGGAGTCAGGTCACACACTTAGACTTACAGGCTGGTGTTTATCTTTCAGCCCCATTTCTCCCTGCAGTATCAGTCCTGTTGCCGCCACTATCCAGAAACGGACCACTTTCTGTTTGTGCTGATGAGGGTACACTAAAATGCTGGTTCTCAACCTGGAAGAATTGTGCAAATTGGATATATATACATATATACATATATATATAAGAGATCCAGACAAGAACTGGTGAAATTATTTTCATCTATTTTTGTATTATTTGTGAAATGCTACCTGCAGGATGGTCTGTAATTCTGGATCTCCTGTATTTGTTCCCTGTCGAGCTTCACTATTCATATTCTGCTGCTGTTGAGTTGCTACGTCTTGATGTTGCTCCTGCACCATGTTAGCCATGGCTGCTGAGACTTGAGGGGCCAGGTTTGGCCTAACAGGAAGGCCAGCCAAAGATGGGAATGGCTGTACACTAGATGCTGATGGATGTATTGCTTGTCCGGGAAGTCCAAACATTGGTACCGTGTTTCTTCCAGGCATCCCAAGACCTTGTGCTGTCGTGCCTGGGATCATCGAGCAAGGGAAGTGAGCACCAGGCATGGACGGAAAGGGAACCGCTGGGCTGCTGTTCATGTCGAAGACACCCATCCCATACCCCAATCCCATGCCGAGATGAGGGAAATGAGCTATTTGGGGGATTTGCAAGTGCTGCATGGTTGGTGGCAGCAGCATTGGAGGAATGCACAGCCCACTTCCCATGGACATCATCTGTGTGTCAAAGAGAACCGCACATTTTGTCAGAGCATCTGTATTTGCATTCATCTGAAAGAATCAAGTTACATTTGGAATTAGGTGGTGTCAGTGCACCTGAACTTGAAGCTGAAGGGTTTTGAGGTACTCAATCGCTTCGTCTAGCATTGAGGCTTTGTCAATCTGCAAAAGGACGATACATCTGTTGCTACCAAATGCCTCTGGGACCAAGAGATAGACGAGGAAGTAGGTGGTAGAATGACTAGCCGTACCTTGTTGCAGTTGGGGATGAGTTCTTGCAGGGCGCGCATTTTCTCGTTGATCCTGTCTCTTCTCCTCTGCAGGTTTGTTGCATTATAATGCCATCAGCTCAATTGCAGCACAGGTTTGAAGGCAAGGAAATTAGCCTGTTCTGAATGCATTGTGAAGCGGCCTGCTTACCCTTTCTGACAAATTGTGCACCTCGGCGGTGCGGCTGCGCTTCGTGCCTCTGCTGCCAGATCTTCTGGCACCACCGGACTCATCTTCAAGATCCTGAAGAGGACCAGTAATCCTACAATTAGCACTGCAAGGTATATGGTTAGATCAAATACATTGCATATCATATTATCTACTTACATCATCTTGGCTGGCAGAACACTCGGCTTGACTCTTCCTCTTGTGTTGGCGCCAGGACTCATCATTTCCTATTCCAGCTCCATTGCCGGAGCAGACTGACGAAGTAGCGACTGCGGCCTCAGGCTCCTTCCTGGTCTTGACCTGTTTCTGCAGAGTCATGCTGCCAAGTCTGTCCCGGGGCATCTCTTGCTGCAGGTTACCAGCGGTTGGCGCTGCCGTGCATGAGAACCGCACCTCCTTGGGCTGTGACCACGCCGTCCTCTGGTCCGTGAAAACAGGAGTAGTTCTTGGCCCGATGGATGACTGGAGAACCGTGGACTCCACGCGGGTACTCGTGGTGACATTGGACGCCTTGTCTGTGCCTGTTTGTGGTGGCCTCTGTGCGCTCTGCAGGCTTGCTCGCGCCATGGCTGCCGGCCTAGAGAAGAGGGAGAAGTTCATCAAGCCCTCTGCGCCGCCTCCCAGCCGAGTCTGCTTGGTGGCCGCGAACTCGGCTTGTGGTGGTTCAGGCCTGGTGGCTGGACCTGGAACTGGCATGCGGTGGCTTTCCTTCGAGGGTTCTGGTTCTCTGCTGGTGGTGGCAATCGGGGTGCTTCTGTTGTTGGTGGTGTGCTGGATAGGCGGCGGCAGAGAGCTGGGGTTGGTCGCTGCTGCCGCCGCTGCCGCTGCATGGAGCTCCGAGAAGAAATCTGGACTGTAGCTCTCTGCAAGGGCAGGTGCGGCGGCGCTGTCTTCCTCGATGATGGGGTAGTGGATCCAGGGCACGGTATCATCAAGATCACCGTTGTCACGGGTGGCGTCTAGGCCGGAAGAGAAGTCGTGAACCGATGTTACCAATCCACCGGCGCCGAAGACACCTCCCGTCTTGAACAGCGCCACGGGGTCGCTTCCCGGCTGCTTCTCTTGAGCCCGGCTGCTGCTGGCAGCAGCGCAGGTGAAGGGCGGGAACGAAGTCTGCGTCTGCTTCCTCCGGCCGTGCACCACTGCCTGCCCGTTCTCCCATAGCAGCTCGGCGAACTCGTTGCCGTCGGACCTGCATCCCACGTACATGTAAGCAAGCAAGAACCGATGGAAATACAAACATCAGCTGGGAGGCAAAAGGATCACTCACATCTGGGCCGGGAGCTCGGTGGACGACAGGGGGGCTCGCGGCAAGCAGGAGAGGACAGCAGGGCACGCCTGCTGGAGGTGAGCACGCACTGGGAGAGGGAACAGACGGCGGCGCAACAGCGGATTGTCTGTTGATCGAACACGACGGCTAACCGGTTCGCCTCTGCTGCTTCTCGTCGCTCAGGAGCTGAGACCTTGGCTTGGCTACAGGAGGGAGGTTGGGAGCTCTCGGTCTCGGTGGGAAATGGCAGTTAACAGCGAGCGGGGAGGGCAGCTGCACTGTGTTGCCCTGCGGGAGATAAGATGTGGGGACCTGGGCTGGGGCAGGCGGTGGATGGAAATGGACAAGCAGATAAGACGGGCAAAAATGTGCAACGCAACGCAGCGGCCTAGGCGGTGCTCTGTACCCGCCCGCCGCAAGGTATGTGTGTGTGTATCCGCCCACTGTGCTAGCCACAGTATCTTCCTTGTACTCTTCCCCTCTTGGATTTATGCTATGCTCCCCTCTGGCCTGACCCCCTCCTCCTAGTTAGGAGTTGGGTACAGCGTCAATTATTTTCTAGGCGCAGTTGGCTCCGCCGTACTGTTTCAATACTAGGTGCCGATCCCATGCTCTGTAGCTACTACCTACTAGCAATAAACCTTTTTTGGTTACTAGAAGTCAATTAGGACCTGAGCTACCATAAGATAACACACATAGTAACCTTGACATGGCATCTTATTATAGTTTTTTAATTCAATGTTAGTTAGCTTGTCTATCTACTTACTGTCGCATAGTAGGCTGTAAGAAAGATCTATCAGGGTGCAGAATGAATTTATGTATAGATAAAATATGATAGGGTTCATCAGAAGTGTATAGCGCGAATCCAATCCATGGTTCACTACATTCCACCTTGGTAAGTGGAGTAGCTACTACTAGCTGCTGTAGCTAGCACTATTTTCCGCACAGCTAGATCTAAATGATTGGGTGATCGGGGGAGCGGGGGGACCAAATCCATCCATCAAATGAATGGTGAGCAGCAGGGAACACTGCTGCAGCTCGTGCTGCCCTGCCCTGCAGCAGTTGACAGCCTGCGCTATCCGCGACTGCATCACCCAAGTGTACATGTACTTGCCATCGATCCCTGGGCATCCACCTTAACAACTGCAAGTCCCAGCGGCGCATGGCAGGGACTCGTCTGCAAAGCCAAAAGCGGCATCGCTGCTGCTAAAGCAGAGAGCGGCAGAAAAGAACGGGAACTAGCTAGCTGAAGGCATTCAGGCAAAGCCACTTTGGGGCAGCGGATCCAGCCCCAGATGTGTGTGCGGAGTCCGTGCGGGTATGGGGGTCGGTGGTGGTCGCATCGGCCGATGATGACGAGAGGACTCGCCGAGGGCACTCTTGAGGAGACACACTCCACTGATGATAAAGAAAGGCGCGGGGGCGATGATAACGTCCGGCTACAAAGCGTGCGAAAGCTAGCTGCTCCCTCGCGGTCACGCACGTACTGTGTGTGCTGCCACCGCTAATCATTGATCCGGCTCAAGAAGGCTAAAGAGAGCGCGAGGACTTGGTGAGTGGTTTGACTTGCTCCGGCTAAATTAATCTCTCCACGGCGACCTGATGAGTGGTGCTAATCAGAGGGTAACCTAGTACTTTCTTTTTTTGGTGGTGTTGCGAAAACGCAAAAGCAGCCACGGGATCGTCCACTCCCCGGTGACTTTCTCGGGGGACGGGCACGTGGCGTGTTTGGCGCATTAAAAACATATGGCATGCTGAGCTATGGAGAGTATGGGCGTGCTTCTGTCGGCTAGCCTTCTTACTCAATTTGGAGACGGAACCAACGGTGCATCAGAATTCGGGCAATCAGGTATGCATGACGCATGAGCATACTATGGTTTTTATATATAATATATAGGTGAGCTACTGCGAGTATTTAACGGAGACAGTTGTAGGCATCTGCTGAGTAGGTAGCTGTAGGCATCGGAGAAGATTTTCACACGACTGCACAAATTATTTGCTCTACCTTATTAGCTATTACTCTTATGTCACCTAGGTCGTTTTAGTTTATTTAGACTCATACGAGGGTGTTTGGTTGCATGCACCACATGATGCATGCATGGATGATTCTAAATAGTGAGGTTCAACCAATTTATTTGTACCATATGATTCACTCCTATTAGTAAAATAATGTATTAAGTGGGATGGCTTCATCATGAATGAGTTGGTACAATTCACCCAACTAGACAAAATGATCATTATTATTTTGAATCATTTTATATATGAATCATGATACACCCAACCAAACACACCCTTATTATGTATCTAGAGATAACAAATCGTGTATCTAGAAAAATTAAAATGACTTGTACGTTGAAACGGAAGGGTGTTATACTATGCAGAGAGAAGAAAAAACTGGTTAGCCAGTCAGGTTGATCCAACCAAAGCGTATTTGCACTCATGAAAGAACAAATTGTAACCCATCGCGTGGAATTCTGCCGGTAATAATGATCTAATTTCATACTTCAAACCGGCACATAACTATACTCTATTACAAACACTGCATGAATTTTCTTTTTTTTAAAAAAAATGAGATCTGTTGTGGTCATCATTGGTCCAGCCATTCACATGCCTATCCTTCTTGGCTCAAAAACGTTGTTCTTGTCTGCATGCATCATTAACTTGTGGAAATTTTTTGCAATATGCCTTGGTTGGTACGACAAGACATGTTGGTGTAAGCATTGACACAGGGTTCGATCAAATGCTAAATAATCACAATAAAAGACGAAATAATAATGTTCTGGAGCCGATCTAGGTGGTGCTGCACTCAGCTCGCTTGTGCTTTTATAGCATCTATCTACTACTGACGAAATCTCTTCTGATCTCTTATTATGCACGTACTACAATCAATCTCTTTTGATCTATTATATGTGTATTTGTGTTTCAATGAGTACACAACATGTTTCCTCCTCTGGAAATAGCCAACTGCAAGCCCTGTGAAGCATAACCGGGGTATTATATGTAACGCATATATCGTCTCTACTTTGAAATTAGTACTCTAGAGAAATCTTTATGTATAGCAAAATAAAACATAAGCGTTTGGTTTCTTCCCTGCCCCGCCCCTTTCTCTGTCACAAGTTAACAGTTGCATGCTCTAGTACCATCGCATCGCTATCGCCTTTCAAGAATCCTCCATGCAGACATTCTTTTCCTACCAAGTTAATAGTATTGCTTTGTCCATTTTATCTCATCCTGTCATCCGGTTTCCCCTTTATTCCACTCAATCCTGAGCATCCCTTTGGTTTATGCTTCTTCGGACTGCACGTAGGCATCTCACCTCTCCACGTGTTGCTTTGTTGTTTACTGATCTACAGTACCTAAACTACTACATCTATGCAGTGGTCTGAAAATTGGACTTGGGTAGCTAAAATAATTTAAATCGATCTGTACTGCTTTCGTTTCTCACGGTGTAGGTGCCACTGGGACTTGGGTAGCTAAAATAATTTGAGTACTTGGTGGTACTCTCCAGAATTCCAAAACGTGCTTAGGATATTGATGCAAGCAGGGCAAGGCTACTATCCAGAAACTTCCTTTCTGGGACCATACCTTAAATGTGTGGGAGCTTTTTCATCCAAATTATAGCTTGTGAAGACAATGACAAAATGAATAATTTCATTACGAATAAAAAATTAGTATCGTTCATACAAGTTATTATCCTCATTGACCGCATCACTACACATGAGAATGAAAGCTGAAATATGTATCCATAATGAAATTCGCTTTCAAATTTAAAATGGCAACTATTGAGGCTTTGATTTAGTGAAGACACCGATCTACATTTGATCTAATCCTAGGGATAATAAGGCATATCTTATCTCAGACTTCGTTGAGTTAGAACTTATAAACACAACTTTTATAATTAGTTATGATGCCAAGCGCCCGTAGTGACCAACCAGGGGTCAAACCATTTTCTGGTGGGGTTTATCCCCCGTTGCCCACCCTCATTTTTTTTATAGTTAGTTACGATATTTGGCTTCCAATTATAATGTTGTCATTTACATATCACTCTCATGAAATTTGAACTTATAAACACAACTTAGATGAGGACAAACAAAAAATGGAAAAAATATTAGAGGCTAAATTTGATCAATTTAAATAGTTAGGGATTAAATTAGTTAAATGCGTATCTAGGTAGTTGATAAACTGAACAGTTGGTTTGCAAAAAAAAAAAACCGAAGAGCTGATGGTAGCAAACCGAATAGTAACTTAGACTATTCTCCAGGGGTACATATAGGACACATTGCCTTAGATTCTTATCGATGTGCACATTTGTGTAGCAGATACATGAGTCCATCACATCAGCCAGACTTTGCGAGACAAAAAGAATGGTGTACGATTTCTATGGCTCTTAGCCCATTATGTGTCATGAATGCATGTATAACCAATCTGTTGTGTCAAACATCATAGAAGATATGAAAATTGACTTGAATCATACCAGACAAAAAGTTAGTTTGTCGCACATGTTGATCATCATCAAATTTTGCATGTCTCACATGCCCCTCAAAGATTTACACTAGTAGAAGTCATAGTAGAAATAAATGTCCATGAGACTTGTTGAATTTGCTTTTGGCTAATTGATTGCGACACTTGTATGTACTTCGATCCTTTTGCCTTGCATAATAAGTTATGCGGGTGGAAATTGGAGTTGTAAATTCGCTGCACAGGTATAGCATGAACAGGAGGGAAAATCCAACAGGTATAGCATGTCCTAGCAGGAATAACGAGATCACCTCAACTTTGTAGTCTGCAAGCTGATTAGGTTTATTTTGGTGGAATCTATCTACTCGGATTCGAGTTCTGACTTATATATTCAGATATACTTTCAGTAGTAAGTGACATGCCTATGGATAGCGAGACGCATGTGGTAATTTTGTCAATCTCAAGATTTGCTGGTTCAGTCTCTTGGACGTGCTCTTTGCGTGTGTATATTTATAGGAGCTGAGTATGCATGTCCGTTTTATGAATGTCTATGTGTGTATTGTGATTTGGGGAAAACCTTATGGTCCAGGGATCACAAAGTGACCATATCCAAATCATGTGTGTGCATCAAATTAGCATAAACTATACATAGAAATCAATTTGAATTTGAATGTCTGTTTTCTATGCACCATGCATGTATGACTGATCACACAGCCACACACATATATATGATACGTGGTAGCAATTTCCCTGAAACGGATCTGTGTAATGCATTGTGTGCGGTTGTTGTATTGTCGGGTTAGTTTTATCAATCTGGAAAACACGAATGCGTAGGAGGAATTGTCTCTGTTCAACTTAAAATAAAACACGAGTAATGTGAACCATAATGGTCTTGCACATCCCTTCTGATGACTCGTCTCGACTCAAATAATCATTCTCTGAAAGGGAGTCGATCTCCTGCTTCCAAAAAAGTTTGGTTATATATGATGAGTTAGGAAGGAACAGCCACACATTATATGTATTCTTAACGATCTCGTGTCTTTGAAGTTGCACACCGCTGAGCCATATGTACGCCTGCAGGTAGGCGTGATCCACCGCATCACCTCGTCGCCCGGTGCACCGCGTAGACGCACGATGCATCTGTGCGTGCGTGGGCTGTGCAGCCCCTCAGTTTCCAACCTGCCCTTTTTTTTGTGGAACGTGCGTCGCTCTACTGTTCATGTCAGGTAAAGCTGTCCACTTGGCCTTGGATTCATCAGAACAAAGCCCCCACCCGGTAGATTAAAAGCAGTCTCCACGGCTGGTGAGTCTTGCTGACGAATAAAGGTGCGGTGAAGCTTACAAAGCTACAGCGATGGAGGGATCTCGTGTCGCCGGTGTCGGACCCCGGACAGCGCGCGGCACCGAGCCGGTCGGCGACCTCCGTACGGCGGCGGCATCACCGCAGGCAGGGGCGGGGGGGTCTGGGCATCTCTCTGCTCTGTCTGGTTCCGCGCGAGGTGGCCAATGCGCCGTGTCGGCAATCGGCTGGCCGCGCGATCCGTCGTCGAAATCCTTCCCGGGCGAGGGCAAACCAGCCGGACCGCGACCGCGCGGCCCCTGACGCCGCCCCGCGGCTACGTTTCGCGCGCACGGAGGAGATGGGATGCGTGCGCAGGGCCATCGTCGTCGATGGCGAGATGTCGCTGGAGCAGGGTGGCGCCGGGCACGCGCGGCGCGTGGACGTTCACGTGCGCGCGAAAGATGCGCCGGGGCCCGCGCCAAAGGCGCCCGACGACGGCGACGTGCACCGTGGGGCGGAGACGACCGTGGGGAGAGCGAGAAGACGGGTCATTCAGCAGGTTTATTAGCCACCAAACAGTATTTTTCTCTCATAACAAATCAGCCGTTTCAGCTTTTCAACCGGTTTATAAGTCCAGCCGAATAGTTCCGATGCTGCTGGCCGTACGTCGCCGTTGGGGCCGGTGCCCCCTCTGGCTCAAGGACGCCGGCGGCGGGGCGACGTACGTGAGGACGGTTCGGACATCGCGCGCGCTGCTGGAATGTTCGGTACGTAACCCTGTGGGATGGCGACGGCGGCGGAGGCGGATTAATGTGGATGGAGACCGCACGTTGCACGATCGGGCTCGCTCGCTCGCTTTGCCTATGTACACAAGTTGCAAGGCAAAGCCAGCAACGTGCCGTCCGTATCCCTTCAAAAGAGTGTTGCCTCTACGGCTCTACCAGCACGCCGCTCGCGCCGGTGCTATCTTCCCGAGTGCTTGCCATGCCAGGTCCAGAGGCTCCTGGGCGATACCTTGTATGAGGCGGAGAGAAAAACTTGCACGTTACTATTCCATACACAGAATAGATACGTCGCCCATGTTCCCGAGCATTTATGAGCCTAGCTACATCCAGTGTACCTTTTCACGTGGTTGATGTATGGAATGGTTCAAAATAACAATGATTCTTTTGTTTGGTTGGGTAAATTGTATCATCCCATCCAGGATGAAGCCATCCCACTTAATACATTATTCTACTACTTAATATATTATTCTATTAATAGAAGTGAACCATACGGTACAAGCAAATTGGTTGAACCCCACCATCCAGAATCATCCATGCATACATAATGTGGTGCATGCAACCAAATACACCTTAAAAGTTCGTTGTACTTGTACAGTGATATCAATATTGTAGAATTCCTACTCCCTACGTTTTTTACTTATAGTTTATTATCTCAATACATGCTCTATAAGACATTTTTATAGCGTGGATTTAATAAAACTAATTTAATACTGTTGATGTTGATATTTTTTTAACTTGGTCAAAACCAACTTAAGAGGCAATACACGTTGCATTTATTATTCAACTCAAAATTCACACATCAAATAGTGAGGATTACATTGCTTCGCCCTTATATAAACTGAAAGTTCAAATCCTGTATTCTTCGAGAACTCCAGGGCACTTCAAAAAATGTTGAATTTTTTACGATATTGAATTTTGTACAGTGATATCAACATTGTAATACTAGCCAAGGGCATTGGAAGGAAAAATGTTCTGGACTAGTGGCAACCGGGGGCTCCTATATGGCTTGTGGAAGCCAGACAGGAGCTATGGCTTAGAAGCCCGTCAAAACCCGACGCACGGCCCACCACGCCTAGCAGCCACACCACGATTCAATTTTGTGCACGTTGTAGCCTGCAAGACAATATCAGGAGGAGCGTGCATCACCGCATCAACCATAACATGCAGCATGCAGGGCAACAGCAGCAGGAGGCCACTCGGTAGCATGCAAGAGGGTACAGGCCTACAGGGTAAGCAACCGTGCGCTGTTATTTTGTTACCTTTGCAAAAGATTTTGTGACTTCATATATTCAAATATCAAACTAATATACTCAACATTTTAAATATTAGATTCAACATTCTTTCAAACTAAATTCAGCTTTTAGAATAAACTAGTTCAACATTTAATATGAAAAATGTTGAAGTAGCATATTTAAAATGTTGAGATAGATCATCCAAAATGTTGATTTTTAAAAAATAGTAAAATATATTCATATTGGGTCACATCATGTTACATTAATTCTCAGAGTGGTTCAAACGGATTCAAAAAGAGAAAAAGTAGTTAGAAGTTTGAAATCCAAAGGAACACCCACCAATTAGCAACCATGCTAGTCTGGCTTATGCGCATGCATGCGGACCTAATCCAATTCCAACTATTGTGCACGGATCTCAAAAATTGGAAGCCAAGTACCATATAGGTTTCCCGGTGGCAACGGCCCACGAACCAGGCCCAGCCCTAGCAAAAATATTTGGGCTGCAATTTTCCCTGGGCTTCAAATTACGCCAGCAATTAGGGCCCAAGTTCAGAGGGCTAACTACGTGACAGATTTGGATATCCACGGAACCAATCACGCGCGGGAATGCGATTCCCAGCCCACCTCTTCCGTTCCAGTGGGCCATCCCCCAACCACATCGCGTCGCGTCATCCACTCCGCCGCACACGCGCTCCCCGCTCCGCAACGACGACGGAAATGGTCGCCGCCGCCATGGCCACCGCCCCCTCCGCTGGCGTGCCTCCACTAAGAGGGACCCGCGGCCCCGCGCGTTTCCGCATTCGCGGCGTCAGCGTGCGCTGCGCCGCGGTGGCGGGCGGCGCGGCCGAGGCGCCGGCCTCCGCGGGCGCGCGGGTGTCCGCGGACTGCGTCGTGGTGGGCGGCGGCATCAGCGGCCTCTGCACCGCGCAGGCGCTGGCCACGAAGCACGGCGTCGGCGACGTGCTCGTCACGGAGGCCCGCGCCCGACCCGGCGGCAACATCACCACCGTCGAGCGCCCCGATGAAGGGTACCTCTGGGAGGAGGGGCCCAACAGCTTCCAGCCCTCCGACCCCGTCCTCACCATGGCCGTACGCTCCTCGCTTTCGTCCCCCCGGTTTTTCTTCTTCTCGGACTAATGCGGAGGCGTGAAATTCTGAATGGATTGGGTGCGCGCGCGCAGGTGGATAGCGGGCTGAAGGATGACCTCGTGTTTGGAGACCCGAATGCGCCGCGGTTCGTGCTGTGGGAGGGGAAGCTGAGGCCCGTGCCATCCAAGCCCGCCGACCTCCCGTTCTTCGATCTCATGAGCATTCCTGGCAAGCTCAGGGCTGGCTTTGGGGCCCTCGGCATCCGACCGCCACCTCCAGTTCGTGCTCTCCCCGTGCTGCATTCTTAAATCTTTGTGCACTTTGATTGTTCAATTGCCAACGGGGCTGAGCGTTTCTGGCGAAGGTTTCAGGGCCGCGAGGAGTCAGTGGAAGAATTCGTGCGCCGCAACCTCGGAGCTGAAGTCTTTGAGCGCCTCATTGAGCCTTTCTGCTCAGGTGCCTATTGCAGTGTGTAATGGCTGTTTGTTCTGGTCTGCTGCTTGCAGCGATTACAATAAGAAGTTAACAGTTTCGATGCAAACCTAGGTGTCTATGCTGGTGATCCTTCAAAGCTCAGTATGAAAGCTGCATTTGGGAAGGTGTGGCGCCTAGAAGAGGCTGGAGGTAGTATTATTGGTGGAACCATCAAGACGATTCAGGAGAGGGGCAAGAATCCTAAACCACCGAGGGATCCGTAAGAGATTGATCCATTTTTTTTCTTTTGTTCCATCAATCAGTTGTTCTGTCATTCTAATATATTTTCATCTGTTTTAGCCGCCTTCCTACGCCAAAGGGGCAGACAGTTGCATCTTTTAGGAAGGGTCTCGCCATGCTTCCAAATGCCATTACATCCAGGTTTGTTCTTATTGTCTTGTATATTTATTTATAGCGAATCAGTTATCCCTTAAGACATGTTATGGTATTGCTCTCTGAATCATATACATGGAGGAAGGCACCTGCACCTACTATTCAGAAAAAAGTTGATGCAAATTAGGGCAAGCTTATCCTTTCCATCTTGATTTGTGCTGATATCTACAATATAGGTTAGGGATAGGCATTCCATAAGGAATGGTTTATAGAACTTGGAAGTGACTTAGTGTGCATATTCATTGTAATTTGGTCGTGAGCTATCAGTAAGTGTAATATTTAAATTGCTGCTCTGGAATTATGGTGCTAGTCCTCACTTTTATTCTATTATATATTTCCTTCATTTACAGCTTGGGTAGTAAAGTCAAGCTTTCGTGGAAACTCACTAGCATTACAAAATCAGATGGCATGGGATATGTATTGGTGTATGAAACACCTGAAGGCGTTGTTTCAGTGCAGGCTAAAAGTGTTATCATGACGATTCCATCATATGTTGCTAGTGACATCTTGCGTCCACTTTCAGTAAGTATCAAACTATCAAGTTTCATGTTTCCAGAAACTGGAGTACTGTGTGTCTTGATACCCTTGAATGTACTTAATTGGGAAACAGCCAGTCAGTGGTAGGATTTGCACTTCTTTGAAGAATTGATTCTCTCTGCCATTCTGTAGTCAGCATTTCCATTGCCAAATGACATCTGAATAGTTCTTGTTATCTGCTGAGTGTATCATGCTTCTGAAAAAATTGTGGGAAGTTATGATCTTTTTCCTTATTATATTAGTGATGGCAGTAATTTCTGATACTTGATTTGACAGAACTGAAGAAGATTTTGCGAACAACTTAGTTCGACTTGAAGCATTGCTAACCTTTGAAATTGTAGTTTTTAATGCTTTAATTACACAAGAAATTTTGTGTATTTCTAAGTTTATACCATGTTTTAACAAACGGGCACTAGCGATGAATTTACATGATTCTACATGTTAAAAGGAGAACAATTTCCAAGTACAACTTAGGTGCTATTCCAAAAGGAGAGAATACATAGCACCACCCTAACCATGATGCAGAACCAAAGATATGTTGTGATGGTGCTGTACCAGCCTTGTTGATAGGTTACTGCTACAGCAATTTAGTTCTCCTTTTACCCTGTATCTACTATTTATATTTGACTGCCCTCAATCCAGTTCAGTGTGAGTTTAAATGCATGCAAGACTGCAAAGCGTGCTAGATTGGTTTACATGCAACATGTTGTGTCTTATAGATGTACAGTCTATCCTTTTTCTTTTACTATATTTTGTATGTTGTATTAGAGACATTTATTTATTTTTCCTCCCTAGTGCTACATATTGTACCAAATTTAACAAAGAGAAACTTGACCATTCTCTTCAAGGTTTCAAAAATCAACTGCAGAGGAATCCTGGAACTAACAAACTTAAACCAGTCCATTACAGGCTGGAAAAAACCAGACAGTTTGGTATATCAAATAGCCGTGCAAGTTTAACCT
This sequence comes from Setaria italica, assembly GCF_000263155.2. Classification (NCBI taxonomy): domain Eukaryota; kingdom Viridiplantae; phylum Streptophyta; class Magnoliopsida; order Poales; family Poaceae; genus Setaria; species Setaria italica. The sequence continues at coordinate 3,229,442 of NC_028454.1, read as the reverse complement.
GAAAATATAAAATTTGAATTAAAATACCATGGTCAAATACGATAATGTGGCCAGGCACTCGAATCCAGAGCCTATTTTAGTTAGTGTCGGTTACTGGTGACATTTAAGATCCTTGTTCTGCATGCCACAAGTAGGATTGTATTTTAGTAGCATGTCATTTTCTTAGGATCTGTGAGATAGTGTGGACATACACCATGATATCATCATTGAACTTGTCTTTGCCCTCCACAGAGCGATGCTGCAGATGCCCTTTCAAGATTCTATTATCCACCAGTTGCTGCTGTAACTATTTCGTATCCAAAGGAAGCTATTAGAAAGGAATGCTTGATTGATGGGGAGCTCCAGGGTTTTGGCCAGTTGCATCCACGTAGTCAAGGAGTTGAGACATTAGGTATTTCTTGCAATTGAGTATTAAGCTCCAACAGCAACAGATTATTTTCTTTTTTTCTGGTTTGATTTTTTATTCTGGTGTTAATTTTGTCTTCTTTTGTTAAATCCACGATATGAATCAAGATAGTGGTGGTATGCTTTTGTAGGGACGATATACAGCTCATCACTCTTTCCAAATCGCGCTCCTGCTGGAAGGGTGTTACTTCTAAACTACATAGGAGGTGCCACAAACACAGGAATTGTTTCCAAGGTTAGTAATTCTCTATCGAACTTATTGCCTTGTCTTTTGTGATTATGTTATTTTTACTGTAAAAAGAAAATTGTTGTTCTTTAATAATCAACATAAGTATCAACTGCATTAGTTTTCACCACACAAACAGCACTTAGGAGTTCATGATAAATCTGAGCCGCCAGTTATATATGCAATTTAGTTCCGATTTTACTTGATTGCCTGTTACTGGCTATATTTCTTATGACGCCATCTCATTTGCAGAGTGCAAGTGAGCTGGTAGAAGCAGTTGACCGTGACCTCAGGAAAATGCTCATCAACCCTAGCGCAGTGGACCCTTTAGTCCTGGGTGTCCGAGTGTGGCCACAAGCCATACCTCAGTTCCTGGTAGGACATCTTGATCTTTTGGAGGCTGCAAAATCTTCCCTGGACCGAGGTGGCTATGATGGGCTGTTCCTTGGAGGGAACTATGTAGCAGGAGTTGCCCTGGGCCGATGCGTGGAGGGTGCCTATGAGAGCGCCTCGCAAATATCTGATTTCTTGACCAAGTACGCCTACAAGTGATGAAAGAAATGGACCTGGTCGTTGTTTTGCACAGAAGAGGTGAGACCAGGATTGGCACGAAGTTTACGAGCATTTTTCCATCTTATTTTGTAAATTGTACTACCTCTGATCTTTTTCCGTATTAGCAATTAGTTAGGTTGTAGGGCTGTAGGACATTGTTCTGTTCGCCATCCTACAAAACAAATTTTCTTTCACGTTCATCTACGAGATCTATATGCAGACTCATGTAGCGTTTTCCTGTAAACACTAGTTCCAGCAAAATTAAATACTATCTTGCAATAGCAAACAGAATGTGTAACTGAGACTGCCTTGGATGATTCTTTTGCTTCTATGCGAAGAATAAAAAAAGTTGTGAATAAACATGTGAATCATTGGCGGCATTTTTATTAGCAGCAATACTAATTGCTACAACGTGATCCGGGAGCATATTGGAATGGAAGGGCATCGGTATACGTTCTAAAATCCCCCACTGGACCGTCAAACAAATTCCATACTATGATTGTAGCGTTTGATAATATGTACTATACTGAAGATTCATCACAATCGAGTATTAAAAAAATTGAGATAGCACGATCCTAGGATGCAACACAGTACTATTGTACTAAACAATAGCACAGTAGCAGAACCTTCAGCTAGAAGGATAATTATACTACACACTTGTACTCCGGCCAATCAATCTGAGCACTTAGAAAATTAGCGTGTAGTGCAATCCCAGGGTGACAAGCGAACACCCTACTACTCGAGAGCCCCAAAACCCTGGGCTGGCTGCACGCTGTCGAGGCAGCAACGATGCCAGTTGACGAGGGATTCGACGCACACGAAACCATGGCAGATCACGGGGGATGAGGAAACCCTGCCTGGCTGCCGATTTCTACCCTACCACCCGGTTACCTTTCTGGCCGGTTTCTACTTCTACTACCCTTGGCTGCACCTGTTCCTCTGTCTCCTGAAGCCTGTCTGGCCCTTGTTGCTGGTGAAGAGCAGAGAGACCATGGCATGGAGACATGGAGTGAGGGACCGGGCCGGGTGATCCGGCGACCAGCGCCAGACAAGGGCACAATCATTAGGGTTCACGCATCGGCCCCCAACACACCTCCCTTGGCGTGTGTGCAAGCATGGCTGTCATGCAACTTTCTAGCCTTTTTGCTTAATACAAGAGCTAGCTACTTGTCGTGGTGGTGCTGAATTTCTAGACATCTAAACCAACCGAGCAAAGAACAAGGCTGACATTGTTGGCTACACCATGCACGGCGTGCAAAATGTACTCGCTCCATCTCAAAATAAACGCATATCTCACTTCTCGATGAGTCAAACTTTTTAACTTTGATCAAAATTTATAAAAATTGTACTATTATTTATGATGTATAATAAATATTATTAGATTGAGCATTAAGTATACTTTTTTAATAAATTTATTTGGAGATACAAATGTTGATACTATTTTCTATATTCTTAGTCAAAATTAAAACGTAACTCCTCGAGAAGTGAGATATGCATTTATTTTAGGACAGACGGAGTAGCAGGCACTGCGATGAATTGAAGCCTCCCGGGGAGTAGGGTCCTCGAAATGATGCTTGCAGCTTTTGCTCTTGGGTTTTGTATGCAACTTTTTGCTGCGCACGCATCTCAATGCACGAGTGAGAATCTCACTGTGAGATTGAGGGCCACCCTGTGCTTGTGTGAGTATTCTGCGCGAACAATAATCGTTAATTTGTTTGTTAAGCGCACTGGTTATAGGCTAGTTGTTCCAGTGGACGCAACAGCTGAGGGCAATTTATTCAGATGGTATGCACATACATAGTATTAAGTACTAGCTGAGTACGAGCTCTGTCCTAATCAGAGCCTTATTTATAACGTTGGGAGTGTGAGATTGGTTGAGACGGCAGCCATAAGGCAGCCCATACACATCGTTATATAATGCCGGTACATAAGGGATTGGTACTCTACTTTTTTTTTTACTCTAAGTCCTACTAGGACACGAGTAGTAACAGAAACCAAACCTAATACATATTGTATTTCTACATCCCCTCAATCACAACTTGCACAAGTTGAGATTGGTTCTAAACTCACGCAGACGATTTAGCGTCTGAGACTTTGTGAAACTATCAGCGACCCGATCACTGGATGAAATAATGCGTATGTCCAACATCTTGGCAGCAACCCTTTCACGAACAAAATGATAATCAACTTCAATGTATTTAGTACGAGCATGAAAGACGGGATTGGGCGTTAAATAGGTGGCACCAATATTATCACACCAAATAACAGTTGCTTTTGGATGAGGTACACCCAATTCAGTGAGAAGGGTCTGTACCCAAATAACTTCAGCAGTAGCATTCGCAAGAGCTTTATATTCAGCCTCGGTGCTAGACCGAGAGACCGTTGCCTGCTTATGAGCATTCCACGAGATCAAATTTTCTCCCAAGAAAACAGCAAAGCCCCCTGTAGAGCAACGATCATCCGAGCAACTAGCCCAATCAGCATCCGAGAAAGCACTCACAAGAGTCGACTTAGACTGAACAATTCGGAGACAAAAATTAATAGTGCCACTCACATATCGAAGAATGCCCTTGACTATGGAATAATGAACTGTCGTGGGAGTATGTAGATATTGGCAAACTTTATTAATCGCAAAAGCTATGTCAGGACGAGTAAGAGTCATATATTGCAATCCACCAACAAGACTACGATATCTAGTAGCCATGTTAGTTTCCAACGCCTCACCATCATGGGCTACAAGCTTTTCTGAAATGGACAATGGAGTAGGAACAGGTTTGCAATTCTTAAGACCAGCCTAAAGAATAAGATCAGAGGCATACTTAGCTTGACTGAGAAGCAACCCACCACTAGTAGCCGAGATCTCAATGCCAAGAAAATAATGAAGATGACCAAGAACTTTTAAAGCAAAGTCATCTCGCAAAGCAACGAGAAGAGCATCCACAGCTTGTGAAGATGAACTGACCACAATAATATCATCAACATACACTAAAAGATACATGACAACATCATCTTTGTGAAAGAAAAACAACGAGGTATCAGCCTTGGAGGCAGAGAAGCCAAGACACTGCAATTTGGTGCTCAACCAGGAATACCGTGCCCTAGGGGCCTGTTTCAACCTATACAATGACTTGTCAAGTTTGCAAACTCGATTAGGGAACCAAGAATCAGTATACCCAAGTGGTTGTCGCATGAAGACATCCTCCTCCAGAACACCATGCAAGAACACGTTCTGAACATCCAGCTGCTTGATAGTCCAATGATTCGAAACAGCTAAGGAGAGCACAAGACGAATAGTGGCAGCCTTAACAACCAGACTGAAAGTATCCTCATAGTCCAAACCATATCGTTGTTTAAAACCTTTAGCAACTAAACGAGCCTTATAACGATCAACACTTCCATCAGCTTTGGTCTTGACCTTATAAACCTACTTACAATCAACAATATTTTGACCAGGATGTTGATCAACAAGATGCCAAGTATTATTACGCATAAGGGCTTGATATTCATCATCCATAGCCAATTTCCATTGCGGAGAATTAAGAGCTTCATGAAGAGTTTTAGGCTCCTGTACATCTAAAAGCATATCATATCGCACCGTGCTGTCATAAAAAAAAACCTTGGGCTGACGAATGTTATTTTGCAACCTTGTCCGTGGATGTGTGATAGGGCCATGAATCGGCCAGGGAGGGCTAGGAGGCAGTGCTGGTAACCGATGGCGCGGAGACACAGCAGATACAGCAGAAAGCAGGCAACACAGAAGATCTAGCTGCACCAGGGTCTGTAGGAACATCAAGACAAGAAGCAGCGACAGCAGGCGTAGAGGATCCCGGCGCCATTAGCGGGACCGACGCGGTCGGAGGTGCGAGCACATCCCGCACGGCAGAGATAGGTGGCACGACCGGAGCGGCTGCAGGCGAATCAACCCCGGTTAGCGCAGGCGTGTCCGACAGACTGCCGATCGAATCTGCATGGGAGTCCGTGGATGCACACGGCAGCAGATCAGAATTGGATTCAGCGCCCGTGTCTTGCAGCCTAGAAATGGAAAGGTCTTCAACGGCTCCAACAGGAAAGGTGATTTGCACCGGATTTATCACCAGATCACGCGACAATGAAGGCTCCTGGACCAACTCAGATGCAGCACCTGAACCACTATCATTACCATGCAACACAAGCTCAAGTAAAGGATTAGTCATATGATAAGTCCTATCATCCATAACCCCAGACGGATTAAAAAGAGTAGATGGTAATAAAAGGATTTCATATTTCAACCGAGAACCAGCATTAGGGTGAAGTGTAGAGAAAGGAAAAATAGTTTCATCAAAAATAACATCTCTGGAAATATAGACACGTCCAGTGGAAGTATCAAGATATTTATATCCTTTGTGAAGATTGCTATAGCCGAGAAAAGCACATTGCTTAGAACGAAACTGAAGCTTATGCTTGTTGTAAGGGTGAAGATTAGGCCAACAAGCACAACCAAAAACTCGAAAAAAAGAGTAATTTGGCTTTTCATGAAAGAACCGAGATAAGGGTGTAGTGAAATCAATAACACGGCTAGGTGTTCGATTAATGAGATAGGTGGCTGTTAGGAAAGCTTCATCCGAAAATTTTAAAGGCATGGATGCTTGAGCTAACAAGGAAAGCCCAACTTCAACAATATGCCTATGTTTGCATTTAGCCGACTGTTTTGTTGATGAGCATGAGGACAAGATACATGATGAATAATGCCAATTTCATTAAAAAGGGAATTGAGCTTTTGATATTTTCCACCCCAATAAGATTGAACAGCACGAATTTTTTTATCAAAGAGACGCTCAACATATTGCTGAAAATTATGAAAAACTTGAAATACTTCAGAGCGATTCTTGAGCAAATATATCCATGTAAACTTAATAAAATCATCAATAAAGCTTACATAATATTGATAATGACCAACTGATTTAGGAGCAGGGCCCCAAACATCCGAAAAGATTAACTCTAAAGGAGAAGAAGAAGTACTATCAGATTGGGGATAAGGTAATTGATGACTCAGCTTGTTGGCAAGCATCACAAACTAAAGGACTCGATTCACTACTAGAGGACAAGTTGTTGTCACGAAGCACACAATTGACTATGATAGAAGAAGGATGTCCTAAACGATGATGCCACAGGGACGTCGTAGGCTTGACAGCGTGATGAACCTCGGAAGAGGACTGTGGCATAGGATAAGGACCATCTTGACATCTACCATGAAGAAGAGGGGTTTTCATGTTCAGATCCTTAACACAGAAAAAAGTAGGATGAAATTCAATAAAAGCATCATTATCCTTAGTAAACTTATGAACTGAGGCAAGATTTTTTGTAGCAGATGGGACATGAAGCACATTATTGAAAGAAAAATCACATTTGGAGGTATGAATAATGGATTTACCAATATGATTAATGCGTATACCTTTGCCATTAGCAGCATGGATCTGATCTTGACCAGCATACTTTGTCTTTGTTGTGAGATTATCCAACGCTCTTGTGATATGATCAGTGGAACCAGAGTCCATATACTAATTTGTATCAACTCCATAAGAGGGCATAGCTGAAGAAGCAGACTTCCGTGTTTTGGATTGTGGAGGTCTTCCTCCATTGTTATTGGGTGGAACAAACTTGCGGTTGAACCTATACCAACAATTTAGAACAGCACGACCTATACGGTCAAATAATTGGCAGATTGGCACTTCATCTTGATAATCAGAACTAGGAGCATTGTAGGATCCTCAGGCTCCATTATGGAATCCACGTCCTTGAGTAGAACCACGGCCACAAGTGCTAAAACCACGCCCGTGACCTCAGCCACGTCCACGAGCAGCAGCATTGGCAGATGAATAAAAGTGCCCTCCATCATTAGCTTGTTGAGTTAATCGAGCTTCATAGGATAAAAGTTGGCCATAGAGATCGCTCAAAGATAGATTGTCCTTCACAAACATGGCGGAAACAAAAGGATTATAATCTAGACCAAATCCATTGAGGATATTGCCAATAACATCATCATCATCAAGTTTCTTCCCAGCTGCAGCCAATTCATTAACTAGGCTTTTCATCTTAGAGTAATAAGCCAAAGTAGTATTGTCCCCCTTATTTTCTCTAGATAATTGAGCACGAAGTTGCAAGATTCGTGATTTGGATTGAGATGAAAACATAACTGCCACCGCCTTCCATACTTCAGATGCATGTTCCAGCGATGATACTTGAACCAAGATTTCCTTGGTTATAGATGAGAGAAGATAGGACAATACTTGTTGATCCTGCACGATCCACTTGTCGTAGGCAGGGTTCTCCACTTCTTCCGACGATTTATCGGCCTTCTCCACTCGCAACGTCGGTGTCGGCATAACATAGGACCCATCTAGGAGACCAACAAGTCAAGCACCTCGGACGGCAGGGAGGACCTAGGCTCGCCACATCAGGAAGTTTTCCCGAGTAAGCTTCTCGTACACCGGAATTGAAAAAGAGATTGAAGCTGAAGAACTCGTCGAGGCCATGGGCGTCGTCGAGAAAAATAAGGACTGCTATTTCGCAACTAGATGATTCTCTAGGAGGAGTAGGCTCTTGGTACCATGTGAGATTGGTTGAGACGGCTTAACCATAAGGCAGCCGATACATATCATTATATAGTACCGGTACATAAGGGATTGGTACAAGATTAAGATATACATGCTCAGGACTCTAAGTCCTACTAGGACACGAGTAGTAACAGAAACCAAACCTAACACATATTGTATTTCTACAGGGAGTTTATTAGTGAGCCTTTTAATTTTAATTCCTTGTGTGACAAAGCTAACGGTGATCGAGTTGTTTGTTGCTCAGTTTTTTTCGGAGTTGCTTAGTTTAGTTTACTCCTCCCGGTGCCCGTCCTAGGTGCTTTGACAAAGATGAGCATCTTTTGATTATTTATTAAGCACATATTAGCTAGTAATCCTACCAGGTGATGTTACCGCTACCACCTGATGTCTCATCTTTTCACTGCTTCGAGAGGAGAGATCGATCATGGTAGCCGCCGATGCTTCGAGTCATCATCACCTGCCGAGACGGGGGCAGCCGGCAGCGTTACGTGAAACACGTTCAGGTGTGCGACGACTGAACCACTAGCTTGCCTATGCGTCGCACATAAAGCGAACGCGTACCGTGTGCCAGGGGCACGTATGGACACGGAGGGCACAAAAATCTCCTGCTACGCTGCTAGCCCAGGAGAAATCCTTTTGACATTCTTGGTCGTGGCGAGTCACTTTTTACAGACACGAATGGCGTGTTGCGATTTGCGAGGAAGCAAGGAAGGAACACGAACAAGTTAAAGCTGACGTGGGAGACGTCAAAAACAGAGGGAACGGTGTCAAATCGATTGCCCCCTGCCGGCCTGAATATTCAGTCCGGAGACTGGAGCAGAACAGACCATACGTGACCGCTGATTTGAGGACACAGTGGATGCAAATCAGCAGGCGATGATGACTGTCATGCGCCCGCGTGGACACGGAAGCGAGCACACGTAGAGCACGCATGCACTAGAGTAGTAGAGTTACTAGGAATTTGCAAACGGCCAAGGCACGACACGGCCGTGGGCCGTGGCGGCGTAATTTGTCTACCTCTAAGCTGACGACGAGCGACTGCAAAAGGGACTGAGTGCCAAGGAGCATCTATTCTCCGGCGCTAGCTGTTGCTGTCAAGGCCCCAAAAGCGAACGTAAAGATGGGCTCCATCCATGCCTCGTATTTCCGTCGACTAATTCAATTTGGTGGCGATTCGATCTTTCAATCACTTCACTTCACTTCACACTGCCCGCATTCCTCGACATAAGAATAAAGAAAGCTCATATTGCCAGCTGCTTTGCAGTAGTGTTCTGTTTGGCCTTTGCAAGTTTCCTTTTTTTCTCCTATCCATGAAAGAATCGAACCAGAACATTGCGTTGGTACGATGAAATGCACGGTTTCGCCTTTGCTCGTTTAAATTTCCTTAAACTAAATCGTTGCCACCGGCCGGGACCTGGCTGCGGCTGCGAGAGACAGCGTAGCTGGTGTGTCCTCTTGTGCCTGCTAAAGGTTGGTGTCGCGGGTATAAAACAACGCGCCTGCTGTCTGCGCAAAGCCCGTGCACATCTCTCTGCAACCGCAGCGCAGGTCCCCCTCCCCGCCCCCTTTTTCCGCCTCCAGAATGCCGCGGCTCAATTCGCAATCTTGCGTCTCACAAAAGGCGCGAGCGAGCTGTGGCCGGCCTACTGCCTTTTATGCTTTGTCTTGTTGTCTCCTTCAGGCTTCAGCAATAGACAAAGCCCCGCCTCAAGTAAAGCGTAGTGATAAAAAATCGATTTGATGAAGGAATAGCCATCATTAACAGCATCATATCCATCGCTTCGATGGGATCGGTTGCTTGCAGACTCGACCAAAAAAGTGGTGGTTTCTCCGGTATGTTGTTGCATCAGTTTCACAGCCAGAAGAGTTGATGCCTGCTCTAGGACTGATGACTGATGGAAGGTCCGTTGCCACTAAGTAGGGATGCAAGCCCTAATCTTTTAGGTTCAATTTAGTAGGGGGAGAGATAATGAATCAGTAATGGTTAGCTCCGCAACTAATCAGCTGACTTAGAGAACACCATCTGATACCCGTTTACATCTAGGGAATAACATAGCTACTTAGGGCTTATCTGGGTCCAGCTAAACTTCCTGATGATCCAAACATGTAGCTAAAAGTGAACTAAAAATTAACCACCCCTCCAAACCCAGCTGATGGGAGCTAATTTCAGACCACGGATGCTAAAATACCAAAATATCCTCCACTAAAAGAACGAGGTGTTGCAGCAAGCTTCACTAGAAATATAATAGATTTTGATCGATACATGGCTAAAAGTTAGGGTCTGTTTGGCATAGTTCTGGCTCCGGCTAAAACAGCTCTGGCTCTGGCTTATCCGGAAAAGTAGTTTTTTTGACTCTGGCTTGTCTTGTTAGAAAAAAAACACTTGGTAAAACAGCTCCTCCTAACTTTTTAGAATGAATAGAACCTATGAAATGTCCAAAACACCCTTATCTTTTCTTCCTCTACTCCTTTTTCTAAATTCCCTTTTCCATCTTTTTTTTTCCTTTTTCCTTCCCCTACCAATTTTTTTCCTTCCCGTCTCCTCTTTCATATCCACTCTGTCCACCTCTCTTGCGTGGCTCTCTTTTTCCTTTTCTTTTTCTTTTTTTGCCTAGCGGGCCTTGTCTCCTTCGTGCCGTGGCTTGCGAGGCAGCAAAAGCAGTGCTCGTCCGGCCTCTCGCCTGGCGGCTGGCGCCCGCTGAGGAGCTCGCGCGGCTGCCCGTCGACCTCGAGCTCACGCGCTGCGAAGCTCGCGCGGGGTTGACGCGCGGCCGGCCGCCTGTGGCTCGCACCGCCTGGGAAGCAGGCTCCGCGCCGTCCACTGCCACGCGCCGCGCGCCTACGCTCCGCCCGCTGGTCCTCCCTGCCCTGCAAAGCTCTGCGCGCCCGTCGGTGAGACAGTGAGAAGCCGACGATCAGGTACGCCGCTGCCATGAGCAAGCAAGAGAGAGAATCATGGCAAAATCTTTGTAATTTTTGCGAAAGAGCAAGGGCACATGCGTCTTTTCGTTTGTGATGGAAGATGAGCCGGAATAAGCTAATTTTTTTTTTTGCCTTGTGGGCGCAGTACAAAATGGAGGCTGGCTTTTAGCGGCTTTGTGATGGAAGCCGTTTATGCGTGGAGCCTTTGGCAGGTTCAGCTTCCGCATGTGCTTTTGTTATCAGAAAGCTGAACGCTAAGGGTCGAAACTTGCAACAGTTTTGAACGAACGTAGTGTAATTTGCAAAGCACCTTGTCCCTGCTTCCGTGGCTGCGAAATCCAACCTTTCAACGAAATTACCCACGCTGCCGATAAGTTACATACCGCTTCGTTTCTTTTCTTCCCCAGCCCGCTCGAGCCATTTCCCAACCGGAGCCACGCTAGGGTTTTGCGCCTCTCCATGTCCGATCGGCGGAGGCGCACCCATCGGCGCCCCCCCCCCCAACCAACCGGCGGCGCCCCTCTCCGGCCGCCTCCTCTCCACCCGGGAGCAAGCAAAAGGACACGGGGAGTCGCGCACACCCTCCACCTCCCCCGCTCATCTCCGCCTCCCCCGCCCATTGCAGGAGCGGCCGCCCTCCCTTTCAGCGGCCTCCCTCCCTACTACCGGCCTCCCCACCGGCGGCCTCCCTCCCGGCTGCCCTCCCCACTTTATAAACCGGCACTGAAGCCGCTTTATAAGCCCCGCCAAAAGGGCACTTAGTCATGAATCCAATCAGGACAGGTCTAATTTTAGCCAACAGATCTGTAATCAGGTCTTCATCCCTCCAGTATTCACAAGTGAGTGTGACACACACATACAACGATTAAAACAAGCTAATTTAATAAACAATTAGTTTGTCTTATGTTATGTATTTTAGAACGAAGGGATGAAGTATATTGAGACAATTTACAAACTTAAAATGCAAGCCCTTTTATTCAGCAGTTATTATTGCATCCATACTTCGCCGGTACGGCACCCTTTCTATATCTGCTTATTGACGAACAGTGCACAACAGATGCAATAACACCGCCGCACCGACTACACCCGTAGGTCCACCAGTACGCTACCACTGCTGCTACATGCTATCGCTGGCCACAATCATCCTGCCTGCAGAAGGCAGCAGGTGTCTGGGATTTGCATCATGCCGGGCGCAGAAGAGGAACGGAGACGTGCCAACAAAAGGGGGAGGCGCCTTTTCTCGTGTGGTTTTCTCCCGTGCCGTGCCCGTGTGTTGTCGTGTGCAACAGGAGCGCGTCTACGGCAGAAACGGTGGGAGAAAAGGTGAAGAAGGTGAAGAAGTGGCGTCCCCTGTGTCCCCTCCCTTCTCAGGAACGTCTCGTCCTTTTCCACTCCAAAACGGGGCGTGCTAGCTAACTGCCGCATTTGAGAGTTGAATGTTTGGTCGATCGATTGGGAGAAATTAGGTGCGCGATCACCACTTGGGCGGCAATCGTGCGCAGACAGTTAATTTTGGTTGCGCATCACATCTATCGTTGATTGATTTCCTTGAGCTTTTGGTTCTCTCAAAAGAAAACGTTTAGATATTGTATACTAGCTGTAATTCTAGTACAGTCCCTACAAAATTCAAGGTAATTCCCTTTTTATTAAAAAAAAAGTGGATTCCTACTAATTTTCCACGTTCCAAATGTTTATTCCATGCTGCTTAATTATTTGCTTCAGAATTCATTCTTTTATTTCCTTAACTGAATATCCTCTTCAGCATCGACATACTCTATGCTATCATTTTTATATTCTGCAGAACGAGCATGTGACAATTCAATAACTAAGATCTATATATAGATTAAAATTTTCGTTCTAGGAAAAAACAGATGTACTTTCAGGATACGACCTTCACCAATCAACAACAACAGAAAAAGAAGATGGAGTATCGGCTAGGAGTTACGGACTTACGGTCCTCCAGAAGTTGATGGCAAGCAAAAGGCCTCCTCGTCGCTAGCTCCTGCGCGAATCCCGCACCGCAAAGTCGCGCCCGGCCGGCTAACCGACGCCACTAGCTCCTGATCCCTCTCCCTCCCGATCGTCTGAAACAGGCCTGCAACCTCATACTACATGGATGGCAGCAGTGGGGGAAAAAACCAGGCAAAGCTGGCGCGTCGCGGTCACTGCGGTCTCTCGGCAAATTGGATTCGATGGGAAAACGACCCCCGGGCCCGGCTCAATCCGCGGCGCGCGAAAGGCGACCCTGTCTGACCGGTCGGGGCAACGAGGCGCCCCCGATCCGTCGCGGTGACGTGCCCGTCCGGGCCGGGCAGGGCGGGGTGGGGCGCCCGTGCCCGCGGCTGAAAACGACCGAGCGATCGGGTGCCCGGGACAAACAAAGCGGCCGCTCGCCGCTCGCGACCGTCGCTCGTTCCCGGCGAGAGGAAACGAAGGATTTCCTGCGGTTCCGTGGCCAGTTCCCGGCGCGGGGCACGGGCAGGGGGGTCGCTTTCGGGTGGCGGGGGCGTGTCCCCGGGCTGTAGCCCCGAGCCGCGGCAGGCCTCGCGCGGGTGTCAACACCGATCCGTGTGGCGCCCCCCCGGTCCGCGTCTTTATGACCGGGGCGCGCGCACGCACGTACGTTGACGACGCAGCGCTGCCAGCCACCTCTCGATGGCCGGCCGGGACGCGCTAGTAGTACGATCGAGTTGGTCTCTACTGCACGCCATGCCGGCCGGCCTCCGGCAATAACTCATGTGCCGGGCCAGCCCATGGGGTGGGATGTACAGCAACGTCTGTGGCGAACTGATCGCATCACGTACGCATCCATCGATCGATCGTGGGCGCGCGACGACTGCTCGAGCGTGCGCACATGATTGTGCGTGTCAGGATCCGGGACACTACTTGCTGGTGGCCCGGCGTGGACGATCGGTGCGTGTTGGTGTCTTGGTGTGGGGGGATGATGATGATGGATGATGGAGGGGACGAGGCGCGGCGGGGCTCACAGGAGATTTTGGTGGTGGTGGCCGCGCATCCATCGCATCCCCCGGGCGCTCGAGTGCACCCCGTACCAACCCAACACGACCGCTGTCGTGGAGAGGCCGGAGGGTGCGTGATATCATTGTTTTCTCTCGTTCCCTTCTTTTGATTTTTGATTAATCGATTAGCTAGCTAACGCACGTTTGTGTGTAGCGCTTGTATACGCGTATGTGGGCGATGGAATCATCTGGGCCGGGTAGGCGGGTACGGTGGTTCCGCTTTGCTGAGAGGCGTAAAGCAACGCATCGTTTAGCTCGAAATGGAATGGGGCTCGACCGGTTGTTTACACCCATCACATACAAAAAGAAACCATTGGGGGTTTTTTTTTCTAACACAAAGCATATGCAAAAAGAAGGTAAACATAGTAGCACCACCTCTCTCTCCTGTGCACATGTTTTTTTTAGCTCAATCCTTTGGCTTTGTCAGCCACTCAGCTCCCATCGCCCGCTATATATACACAGATCGCTTGCTCTCTTGCTTTCTCCCTTCCCTTCCTGCTTGTTGACGATTAGTTGTGAGATTCACTCCACACCCCTCCCCGTTTCTACATCGCTCCCCAGCTACCTCGGCTTCGTGCAATTAACAGCGGCTAGTGTATGCACGCCAGGCAGCATGGCGGAGTGTAAGCGCGGCGACGGCGGCGGCATGTCGCCGTCTTCGTCCATGGACAGCAGCACCCACCCGGTGCTCTCCACGACGTCGTCGGGCTGCCGGCCGGCGAGCCGGCGGGACCTCAGCACCGACCTCCAGCTAGGGCTCAGCCTGTCGCCGGCGTCATCCTCCCTCCTCGTCGCAGAGACCAAGAGCATCCCTTCTACGCCAAGGTGCCTTTTCTTCGCCCGCTACTCCTTTTCGATTTCTTAATTAGTAACTAGCTTTTGTGGTAGATGTTATCGGCAAGTCATACATGCAAGCAAGGCTTCCCCTCAGAGAAAGAGTTAATTAGAAACATGCATGTCTGATCTGTTGTTTTCGTTTATTTTTTTTATTTTAACCCATTACTCTTCTTAGATGAATCTTTGCCATCATTTCTCTGTACGAGATCAATCATATGCGTATATACATGTGGAATTGAGGGTTCTATAGTTATCTGCTTCTTTATGTTCATATTTGGACCTCTTCGCTCGCAATTCTCAAATAGATCATATGCATGAGCCATGAGTTCATCACCTTGCCCCCCGGTTCTTTTCCAATCTGTTGTTGGATCAGAATCCTAAGACATCTTAGATCTTGGGTCGTGTACTTTCTTGTTTATCCATGCATGCCTATATACAAACATCTTGATTATATCTGATAATGTTCAAAGTTTGTTTGCAATTTTTTTAGTAGTGGTTCCTAATTGAGGAAAAACTGCGATCTGAACTCTCACGTGGGAAACGACTTGTGGTCTTGAGTTTAGTGAGTTTTAATCAGGCAAACACTTAATTTTGCATCAATTTTCCTTATTTTTCTCGAGGGCATAAGCTTCTTTCATTGTTATGATTAACTGGAAGGGCAATTTTATCCTTAATTGATCATTGCCATCTTCGCAACAACTTTCAGATTCATGTTGTCGTTATCATATTTCAGAGATATACAGCATCCCCGATTAATATCCCAACAGTACTCTCCATCTAATTAGTTTCCTTGTGGACATCATCTACATTTATTAACAACACTGTCAACACGGACGGATGATGGGCAGGAACCAAGTACTCCCTGATTGGCCCCCGATCAAGCCATTCCTCAGAAGCGCCCTGACGGCGTCAGCACGCCGACGGCGGACATTGTTCGTGAAGGTGTATATGGAAGGCGTTCCAATCGGTCGGAAGCTGGATTTGCTCTTGCTGGATGGGTACGACAGCCTCCTTGCCAAACTACGCCACATGTTCAAGACTCCCATCACCTGTAAGTATACATCCAGCAGATCACTGCTCCAAGTTTTTATGGATGTGAAAACTGCATAAATAAAAATGTTTTTCGGAGAATATATGAAACCATCTAAGCTATCTGATGTGTATGCAGAAATGGATAAATCTACATAATTGAGCGACAGAATGGATTGTAGTAATGCCATGCCAACACTAGCTTTTCTTGAGATTCTAGCCACAAATATTTGCTAGCACCCGACCAACAATTTCTGAATTCTTTAATTTTAGGAGGAGTTCCTGTCTCACACATTAAATTTGAATAGATAAACTCAAGACATGCTGTCACATCTCACTATATTATTGTATTGTATGGCGACGCTTGCTGGTCGCTCTATAATCAATATGTGATATGATTAGATGCTGATGTTATGGAGTACCATCAACGAATTCCCCGCGAGAAGGCTGCACATGTCCTCACCTATGAAGACCAGGATGGAGACTGGATGATGGTTGGGGATGTACCTTGGGAGTATGTTTCTTCTGCGATTAAATGATTCACTTGTATTTCATTTACTTTCAGTTAATCTTATCTCTGTTCATTGTTCTGGCAGGCTCTTCCTTGCAAGTGTAAAGAAACTGAGGATTGCAAGAACAGATAAATGCTAGTTAGCAAACTTATTCATGCGGTGGGCTTTATATTTCTTTCTTCTTTTATATAGGTTCATTGAGAAAGATTTTGCTGAACAGAGTGGGCATGTGAAGCTGAGGCTATACTAACTGTGTACAGTATACTTAAGAAAATCAAACCTGGCTACCTCCCTAGAAAAATTAGAATTCTGTATTTTATATGCTCCTTTAGTCCTTTTCTGTTTCTTCAACTTGCCTTGTAAATACCATGGTTATTCGTTGAAGAGCAGAGAATTTGTATTCCAAATACTGTAATCCAATATATATATTTTCTTGCAAGTACATAGTATTTGCAAAGCTTTTCTTGTTAACAAGGTACTACAAGGATTACAGAAAACTATTTTAATTAGTGATCTCTTTATATAAGTATTGAAAGAGTGCGCCCACATTAAAGAGATATTTTCCCCCTTTTATGAAACCACATAATTCCCATTTTGTATTTATCCTTCTGAAAAATGAGTGGAGCAAACTTGTGCTACCATTTTGAGATTGGGTTTGGGATATCTTGATCTCTGGCTTTTAACTGTTTGAAACAAAACAAGATATCCTACCTTCATTACCCAAATTATTTAATAAGATCTAATATTACTAAAATGCGAGACACCTAGACATAAATCATAATTGCACTTGTTACAAAGAGGGGAAATGTAGTGGGAGAAAATACGAATATAGTCTCTAGGTTCTTGTAAGCTTGTCTCCAAGTCTATTGATGGGCATGGCCCACATCAACAACTGTGTAATTCCGCTTTAGTAAAACTTGAAACATGGAGACACAAGGCTTAAATGAGGTCAATCTACCCACAATATGTGGCATTTCATTTACCTTAATTTCTGCCACATATGCAACTCTGAAACAAGGAAAAACAATAAGCTGGAACAGATCTTGCCTGATGTGGAAGGAGGCTACAACTTGGAACCTTAAGTCCTTAACCTGAGGCCCTTGTCAGACAGCCAGGAGAATGTGATCCAAATATGATCGAATCACAATCCAATTGTTGCAACAGATGCTGAGCTGCTTGGTTCCTCCTTTTGCTGTGTAATTCAGCATGTAGTAATGGTGATCCAACTATGAGGAACACGTGCATTGACCACATTGTTAGTAATATAACTATTCTTCATTTTGTGTGTTCTGCTCTCACTAACATAGAAGTCAATTTGTTCACATATGATTCGGGTCATATCTTGCAGAATCCATGGCTGGGATGTTCATGAACCCTTGAGTATGCAGAAACCTGTTTAACTGTATGTATGTCAAACATGTAGCAAGCTTTTCTGCCTGACAAGTTCATCCATCATCCTTGAGACACCATAAATCTCACCTTTGCTGAAGTATTCATAACATAGAGGTTTGGTTCTTACTGTTGACTAAGCTGCGTCCCTTCTCCTTCCTTAACTCCTGGAACATCATCCATCTCCGCACCTCCTTTGCCTCCTCCAATCTTCCATGTGACGCATAAATATTAGCAAGCAAGACATAGTTCCCTGAATTTCCTGGTTCAATCACAAACAGCTTCTTAGCAACCTCCTCTCCTATCTCAAGGTCCCTGCAGTTCATGCAAGCCGAAAGTAGTGCCCCGAGGACTGATGCATCTGGCTTAACATTCATCTGGTCAATGAGTTGCTTTGCCTCACTGAGAAGGCCAGCTCGCCCAAACATGTCAACCATGCATGCATAATGCTCAGTTGAAGGTGTGATGTTATGAACTTGAGTCATTGAATTGAAGTACCTGCGACCTTGCTCAATAAGTCCGCTGTGGCTACAGGAAGAGAGAACACTGACAAATGTAATGTGGTCCGGAGGGATGCAATTCTCTAGCATTTTCTCAAACATACCAACCGCCTGCACTCCATGTCCATTCTGCTGCAGTGCAGTGATCATGGCTGTCCATGACATTACACACAAGCGATCTTTTGCTAACTGAAATGCTCGGAGTGCATCGTCCAAGCTGCCACATTTTGAATACATGGTGATAAGCGAGCTAGCAATGCCATCGCTGTCCAAGAAACCTGTCTTGATTACAGAGGCATGTATGCTTGCTCCAAGAGCCCATGACAGCATACATGCTGACGCCTGCAGAACAGTAGCAAAGGACACATCATCTGGCACGACACCATCCCTGACCATGGACTGGAACAGCATACAAGCCTCCTTGAAGCGGCTCTCATGAATGCAGGCACAAATGACAATGTTCCAAGTGATGACATCCCTGTGATCCATAGCATCGAACAGAACCAAAGCTTCCCGTGAGCATCCACACCTGGTGTACATGTCAAGAAGGCCGTTGCTAACACAGACCACGTCCAGCTCCAGCCCCACCTTGGCGGCGCACGCATGAACCTGGCGACCAAAGTCCACATTGCCCGCCCAGGAACAAGCGCTGAGCACACCTGACACGCTCACCTGATCCAGAGGCACCTCCCGCCCCTGCCCTGCCAGCTCCCTGAAAACCGACAGCGCTTTGAGGCACATCTTGTTCCTGGCGTAACCAACGAGGAGCGCGTTCCAGGACGCCGCGCCCCGGCTAGGCATTTCGTCGAACACCTTCCTGGACGCCGCCATGTCCCCGGCCTTGGCGTACACATCGACCAAACCGGTGTAGACGAACACGTCGCGAGGCGGCACGAACTTGGTGGCGCACGCGTGGACCTGGCGACCGCAGATGGTCGGGAGGCCGGCGCAGGCGGCGAGGACGGCGGAGACGAGGTGCGGGCTGGGGAGGAGCCCTCGGCAGGCGCCCGAGAAGAGCGAGAACGCGAGGCCCGGGCGCGGCCGCGCGAGCGCGGAGACGAGGACCGCGTAGGTGCGGAGGTTGGCGGTGGCGAGGTGGGCGCGGAAGGCGCGGAGCGCGTCGGCGAGGCGGCCCGCGGCGGCGTAGAGGGAGACGAGCTGCGTGAGGAGGACCGGGTCCGGGTGCGGGTCGGGGCGCGCGCCAGCGGAGACGATGAGGCGGGCGTGGAGCTGCGCGGCGTGCGCGGGGTTGGGGTGGCGCGCGTCGCCCAGCGCAGAGAGGAGGGCCGTCAGCTCGCGGACGCTGCCGCCGCTCGCGCTCATCAGCACTGCTGCGTGCTGCTCGCCATCCGGCGCGTGGCGCGGGCTCTCATGCGCCCCAGGGGCGCGCGCGGATCGCCGCCGTGGACCGTGCGGGCCTCCTCATCGCAGCGTGGACCAGGCCATTGCGGTCTAGCATTTTGACGATAAAGGTGGGCCGTGGGCTGCGGCTCCTCCAGGTGGGCTGGGTGGGGGAGTTTCATGCGAGAGAAATGCTTCCTTTGGGCCGTTTTGCCCGCCCGGCGTAGGGGGATGATGATGATGCATGGGTCCACGGCCGCCGCCGTCACGGTATCTTTTGTCTTTTTTGAACAGAGAAGTCCCGTACGCAGCCGGCTGCCCGCAGCAGGTTCTTCTCACAGTCACTCTCGTGCCAGCCGCCGGCCAGAGGCGTGATTGGCCAAGACTCTTTCTGCCTGTTTTTCCTAGCCTATCTTTTGATGAAGAGTATCCGTTGGGTTAGCATTTAGCAGACCACCAAAACCCACCACGATCTTCTGAATGACAAATCAAAGGGTGACACGGCTCACACGTGATTTGTGGGTGGGGAGTCGCTATCCGGGCTGTACCTGATGCCGCGACTTGGATGAAGCCGCCTCTCCTAGTACTTTCCTTTCTTTGCGAGGACTGTATGGTTCAAAGTCAGCTTGTGAAGTTGTGATGCCTTCGGTAGATAGAGAATTAAGGATTGATGCATGTCTAATGCCTTTGATTAGGCCTCCTCAAAATACTTTTTAGCTTTTGCGTTTTCTTAAGCTCCGCTGCTTAGCTATGTACCACCGAAGCCATCAACAAACCATCGGATGAAGCAATAGTCGTAGCAGCTAAAAGATAATTTCTCTCTCCTTGCTCAGAGGTCGTCTCCGATGCTCCACCGTTATAAGCCAGCCATCATGTGAGATTCTTCGGATGTATTCCATCCATTTCAAAATGTAGATTGATTTGACTTTTCTAAATACATAAATTTTGTTATGTATTTAGACATAATCTATAATCAGGTGTTAGAAAAATTATATATCTAAAAAAGTCAGAACAATCTATAATTTGAACGGGGAGTAGGAGGGAAGAGGCGAAGAGTAGTAAAAAGTACTGTCGAACACGAATATTTTTTTTTGTTAACTCTTAGTAACGTGTACGCAGAGAAAAGGTGAATATCGACTATTTGAGCTGGTGAAGTTAGTTCTCACAACAACCCGTAACAAAAACGCTCGTGTCGAATCGATCGCATCGTCACTCAGCCCACCCACAGACGAGTCCTCTGTCCTCCAGCTAGTTATTTTCCGCACACGTATAAATCCCCACACCACCCTTCGGTCTCCTGTCGCGGCTGCCCATAGCTGTTTACTGTGGACACATCAAACAGATAGCTGTAAGAGAAAGAGAAGCAACCTCTACGGATCGGAGCAAGATGAAGGAGGGCACGGCGAACTGCGTCGACATCCTCATCGCCATCATCCTGCCCCCTCTCGGCGTCTTCCTCAAGTTCGGCTGCAAGGTACTTGTACTCTCCATTCAGCGCCTCAATCAAACGATCTGACTGACGGGCGGTTTGTGCTCTCTCAGTCTCACCTGAATACCTGATCAAATTTTTGTTGTCCGGTGCCCTCCAGGTCGAGTTCTGGCTCTGCCTCTTGCTCACCTTCCTCGGCTATCTTCCGGGGATCATCTACGCGATCTACGCCATCACCAAGGAATAGCATGGAAACAGAGCAACCATTCAGGAGAAGGTGAGAACTGAGCAACATCCTGTCAAATTCTCATCTGTAACAATCGATTGAGCGCTTAAACAAGCGGAGTAAGGGAAAGGAAATAGCCGCTAACAGCATACTGATCTCTTGCTCTGCTGTTAATTTCTGGACGCAGGAACCGCGCAGGATGTAAAATTCTTGATTACCGGAAGCCTTTTGATTTGGAGATTGATTGTCAGCTGTCAATAAGCTACTACTAATTGAGCTTTAGTTTCTTGCTTCGTGTCCATGGATCGGTCTGATTATTTGTGGATCTTATGACGATATAGATTGTCGCGTGAAAAATTCCTGCCAATTGGTGCTTTTTTGTATGTAAGCAGTGGACTGTGCAAATTTGTCTGAAAAGGTAATAAATAATTTACATTGCCTGGTGAAAAATTCCTGCCAATTTGTGTTTTTTCTTTGTACGTATTCACTATTCAGTGGGCTGTAAATTTGTTTCAAACCGCGATAAGTAGATAATTTACATTGCTTGGTGATTTTGGGTGGTTCTCCACGTGGCGCTGTCATGTACTATGGGTATTGGGTAATTGCCTGGGGTTGCTTGTTACCTTGAAAGTGTAGCCAGCGTCAGCCTGGCTTGACTCAAAGCATGAAGCATCCCATCAGGCCAGGTACCGTTGAGAGAGACGCTCATGACACCGACGCCCAACGGCCTTCTTCCACTCGGATTAGGTGTCTATCTTTTTAATTTTTCCACGTTGATAAAAATCCTACCTATTGTTCATACACTAGACTGGATCTCGTTCTTTTAAAAAAGAAAATTTGAATAAGTCTAGTTGAGCTCATGTAACTATTATATTAGCCTATTTATCTCATGCCAAACTACACGTCTGAGTCATTTGGTGCCTATAAACCGTAGTCGTCGTGTCTCCACTCCACCAAGCCACGATCTCAGTCGCCACCCTCGATCTCCTCCTCCCATGACCAAACCAGCGTTGAGGTAAGCACCCTAGGCGCTCATTCTACCATCTCCAAACTTGTTCTCCCTCTCCTTATCAAAAGAAAAAACTTGTTCTCCCTGTCTCAAGTCTCAATCAGAGCTTCGACGAGCTGCCGTTTCCGCCTCTATTTCACCGTCGGCCACCGGCGATCCTTATCTGGGCTGAACCGAGCAGCGAGGAACATGCACCGTGACCCACTAAGCCCCCTTTTGGCAGGGCTTGTGAACCGACTTCAGCTCCGGCTTATCGGCTTCTCCTGCCAAACGCAAAAAGTCGAAACGGCTCATAGGGAAAAGCTGGTAGAAGCCCCGCGTTTTATGGTCTCTGCTTTTCACGAGCCGGTGGAAGGCTCATACCGGCTTCATCTCCACCTTCAGCTGTCCTCGGCAAAATTACCCCCATCCACACGGCACTCGTCGACGACGCGGGGAAGGAAAGAGAAGCGGTGCCCCGTCGGCCTGGCGGACCGCGCGCGCCGGCGGAGGCGCAAGCCGCACGCAGCGAGGCTGGAGGGCGGGGCTGGCTGTCGCGACGAGCGGTGGCAGGACGGACGCGGAGCGGGGCAGGGCAGGGCTGTTGCGACGAGCCGCGGAGGCGGGGCTGCAGAAGAGCGGCGCTGAAGAATCAGAGAGGAGTGGCCTGGCCGCCTGAGGAATGGAGTGGTGCTGCAGTGCTGCGTTGATAAGGCCGAGAAAAGGATGTGATTAGGAGAAGGACCGGATAAGGGAGGAAAAAAGAAATATAGGTGAGAAAAAAGAATAGTAGGGTAAACAAGAAGGAATAAAGAAATAGAAGGAAAAGAGGGAAAAAAGATAAGGTCATTACAAACCTAATTATTATTATCTTTTTATTTCACAAAATCACATTATCAACATAGGAATAGATAAAAACTCATATAATGTAAGGGCACAATCGACAATTGACATCTTCTACATATCTAAAAAGTTAGGAGAAGCCGTTCTGCTAAACGTTTTCCTACCGGATCAGATAGAGCCAGAAAAAGCTGCTTTTCAGATGAGTCAAAACCATAGCTGATTTTTCACTAGTAAGAGCCGTGCCAAACGGACCCTAAGCCTTCTCTGTGCACAACAAGAAACTCGACGCAAAACAACTGTTTCAACTACTCCCTCCGTTTATTTCTATAAGGCATGATATGACTTAACACGATCTCCTAGATTACACTTTGATTGTGTATTTATCTTACGTTATATTATTTATAGTTATAAACTTATAATCATTGAAGAGTACCCTCATTGGAGAGCACATTTAATTATAAATCTAACCCTTATCAAATTTATATTATAAAAATAAAAAATATTGATTAATTATTGATTAAAGATTGTAAAGTTTGAATATTAATATACTTGTTTGTAAATATAAAAGAAGGGAGTACAGCTTAAGGCCCCCGGCTGCTCAATTGCTCGCGGTCGCCAGGATCGGAGTATTTCGACAGCAATAATGCCAGGCCAGACTGTAGTCGCTGGCGGCTGGCGCCAGTCGTAGTCGTACAGCCTAGAACGGAAGTAGCTTCCGTGCTCGTTCGGGGAATGGACGGGATAAGGCAGGCTCCCTTCATCTAGCGTGGGGCAGCGACGTGATAGGCCAGGACTCTCTCTCAACCTTTTTCTTTTTACGGTAGATGAGCTAAACACCTCAAACGAGAAGAAAAGAAAATTACATATACTGGCATTTACAAGGCCTCGAAATCCATGATCTGAGGTTGACAAGTAAAGGAGTCTCCCAACTCCTCGTGATTTCTAGGTGTGATGTCGCTAGCTCTTGGTTCTGTAGGCCGTAGCTGAAGCTGCAATCTGACGAAGCGGCCTTGCGCTCCCAGTCTCCATTCCCCACTTCCTGCCGCCACAGTTGCTGCCATCAGTGATCAATCTACAGAGAACAATGGATGGAACACATAACGGGCATACTAATCCTCACTGAATTCAAACAAAATGCCCACACCAAGACCTACCAAGAAGCCATCACTCCGTGTCTCCATCGAACCGGTTAACCAGCAGTCCACCACACACAGACCAATGCACTTATGCACCTTGTGGCTTGGGTCGCGCCCGGCTGCTGTGCTTATATAGCGGTTTCAGTGCTCTGCTTACACATAAACCAACCAGCGTAGGGAAGAAAAAAGAGGATCCTCTTAGGGAAGAAAGAGGATCGTCGTCGGAGCCACAGACACCTGCTTGCCGCCGTACGGATCGGAGCACCATGTCGGAGGGCACGGCGAACTGCATCGACATCCTCATCGCCATCATCCTTCCCCCACTCGGCGTCTTCCTCAAGTTCGGCTGCAAGGTAATACAGTGCCTACAATCTCCTGGCCTGATTGATGCTAGTCGTCACTCTGAATACACTCTCTGCATCCATCCGATCTGACTGCTGCATGAGCTGATTATTGAATCCGGTCGCCTGCTGCAGTTCGAGTTCTGGATCTGCCTCTTGCTCACCTTCCTCGGCTACCTCCCTGGGATCATCTACGCGATCTACGCCATCACCAAATAGTAGTATGAGCACAGCAACAACAGCTCGGCCCGGAGGTGAGATGCTGATCAGGTTCTTTTTTCAGCAGGTGGACGTAGCCATGTAGGGTGACTAGCTGCCAGCATAGTCGATCTCTTAACAATACCTGGATGCAGGAACCTGTGCCGGATGATGTGTGTGCTGTGTCGTTTGGAGATTTGTCATTTGTCGAACTACGTACAAACCGATCGAGCTTTTCTTGCTTGTGTTTATGTATTCAGACTGTGTATGTTTCGTCAAATCATCATCTGAAACTGTAATAAACCGATGTACGCTCTCCGATCCATCTTGTTGTTCAGTTGAACGAGCTAGCTCTGGACTGGATACTATGTACTTTCTCCGTTTCAAATTATAAGTTGTTTTGGTTTCTCTAAATTTATAGATGTTTGTATGCATCTAGACATACACTATATTTAGGTGCATACAAACATCTATACACCTAGAAAATGAGACGGAGGGAGTAAAGTCACTTCTAGCGAGGGATTTCATATTTATGTTCAGCCACATAAGCAACATGGTGTTGAGTTCATTGTTGAAATAGCTAGTGTATGGCTTCATTTTTGTTGTTTCATAGGAACGAATTTTCCATTGGAAGTAGCTTATAAATTGTATGATTCGGCAATTCCGTATGGTAAGTGCCTTGATTTATGGGAGGTTGCTACCACTTGCCTGTCATTCTCAAAGTCCAGCCTAGCGAGCCAAGCTAGTAGTAGGGCACGCAATAAGGCTCGATTGGCAGCTTCGTTTCGTAATCTCGGTGTCCACAGTTTTGTCAGCAAACCTACTATTGCCGATTCATACGTTACTCATCATAGCCAGCCGGACAGATTATGATGCCTATAATTTCAACGCACCGTCCACCACAATTTGAAGCTTGAGCATGGCCCCGTTTGTATTAGCTTATTGCGGCGGTGCGGCAGCATACCACGCACAATGGCACCAAACGGCGCGCGGCGGCCGCGATTCTGCACGTCGCGCTTCAGTCCCGCGGCGCGATTTGAACTGCTCGCCGCGAAAACGCGACAGCGGAAGAATCATCACGGTCCGGCGCCGCGCAGCCCTGATACGCGTGATCCCCGACCGCGGAAACAAACACGGCCGTCCTCTATCTGAGCACCAAACATGTGGAGAACAATTTGAAGCCATCTAGTTGCCCCCCTATTTGTACCTGCAGGCCGTGTCTGAGTCCAGTCCATTCCTTGGACTGGGCTGAACGGCAAAAAGAGGCTCATATAAAATAATGAGGGTGTGGCCCATGCCAGCCCAAATCTAGTGCGATCGATCCTCTCTCTGCAGTTGACACCGGCCGGCAAAGCAGAAACTGTCCGGCGGCGGCGATAGCGGCGAATCCGGCGATTGCCGCGATGCACCGCACCACACGATCGCGATTCACGACGTCTTCATTCTTCTTCTTTAGGTCGCTTCTACGCAATACACATGACAAGTTGCACGCTCGTGGGGGTAAATATAGGCCTACAGCTGGGTATACCCAGTCTCTAAATCCACACCCACTTCAAATAGGTAGAAAATTATATACTCATCAGAAATGATCTGATGAGGAGGTTATTGTATAAGAAGGGTACAATTAATCAATTGGATATGTATATATATGTAGTATAAAGTTAACTATTTCAATGAGTGGGATTGGGGAAGATAATGAGTGAATAATAATTATACGAATTTGGGTGTGAACAAGAGTGAGTTTGCCTACACCCTCCCTAGTGGCAGGCCTAGGTAAATACATGGGATTGCGCGCAATGTGTGGCAGATTTTCTTACAAGTCATTTAGCAGATGATTGGGTTAACCAAATTCGGGGGAGAAGAATTGACGTCGACAACTTTACATTTACATGTGAAAAATGGTGTTGTTGAGTCCTGAATGAACATTCATCTCAAGTTGCCTTGCAAGTGCGGCGGGACCTTGTCCTACTAGGAAGAGGGGGCGCGCTTCGCCGCGCCTGCTTCTACTCTACGCGCCAATGCGCAGTGACGTGCGATGTATATGCATCAACATTCACTACTTCGTTGATGCGTCGTTTTGACAGCTTGTTACATGAATTTCAGTAATCGGAAATGGTCAATATTAGCAACGATGCTGGGTACGGAGTATTTGGCAAGTTGGTACCATGGCTAATGCAATACCCTGTCAATGACTTATAATTTATTGTTCTGAAGCTCTAATTTGTAAAGCAACCTACCATAAAAAAAACTACCTATAAGTTTGTAGGTGCAGAAAATAAAGGGACTTACCCTAAAGAGCAAACAATATACACCGGCCGTCACATAGTGTAGTCAAGAACTAAGTTACATATAGATCACACCGCTGACAGGGCTACCATTCCTGCAACTTAAATGGGAAAGTGAAAACCTAGAAGCGAAATGAAGCAGGCAGTACACTCAGGAAATTGGAGTAGCATAAACAAAGAAACAAAAAAAAAATGACAAAAAGTAATACATCTTATCAGCATGAATCCAGTAGAAAACCTAGCTGAAGATGGTTGAGCATGAGCTTGAGCATGTCCCTCGCACCAAAATTCTCATCATCCTGTAGAAGACCGAAATTCTTCATGAGTTATAAGAACCACAGATGCATTGCTTATTGAATCACTCAAAATAGTGCAAGTTCTGCATGAAACCACAGTAAGAATTATTAATAATAACCTCAAAAACAAATATAGTACCAAGCCATGTACTACTTCAGCTATTGATGACTAGTGGAAGGAGAGTTCATATAATTTCAGTAGTCGTCTTTGAGATGCCACATTCTTAAGTATAATTTTATATTAGTATTATTTATTTGAAGGTGTCCGTATAAACAATTCAATTAGCCGATAATTAAATCAGAAAAAACATACAAATGAAAGGAGACAGTGGAATACAATGGGTGACAGTCAGGAAGGCTGAGGCCAGCAGTAGAGGGATGTGGGTGAAGGATGCTGCATCGATCAAAAGAGATTGGAAATTACTGAACTCCATTGCAGTGGTAACAGGTAAGAAAGCAAAACATAAACGTAAAGGCACATACTGAAAAATATAGAGGGAGAACTAACCTGGCCCGTGCAGAGACGTGCAATGAAAAAATATTATGAATTCCAGTGCATAAATGCAACCCAGCTGCACCAAATGCATGCGCTGCTCCCGGGCGTAGTCGCCGTGCCCCTGCTGCAGTGCTGGGCCAATCTTGTGGCCTGCGCGCGAGAACGCTCAGGCACCGTCGTGGGACCTCCAGCCCAAGTCACGGCGCCCGCGCGCGGCCAACGCCCGCCGCCATCGCCATTCGCCGATCGTCGTTGTCTCGGGGTTGCCGGGGGACACATGAAGCCAAATCTGATGGGGTCGTCGAATTGTGCAATTGGTATTGCTACCGATATTGCTACTTCGATACTAAACGGGAGACTTTTAGTACCGGGTCAAAGAATCGATACTAAAGGGGTATTAAAAAATAAAAAAATTAACAGCGCTCGACCCCGCATCCTGCCGGCCGCGCCCGGCTGCCCCGCCACTGCGCCTCGTCGGTGCCGGCGGCCCCTCCCCCGCGACCCGCCGGCCACCCTTTCTTCCCGGGCGGCTGCTGCTCCTACTTGGCGGATCTCTGAGGCACGGCGAGTAGGAGCAGCGGCCGACCGGGAAGAAAGGGTGGCCGGGGGGTCGTGGAGGAGGGGCGGCTGGGTGCAGCCGGCAGGATGCGGTTGGGAGAGGAGCAGGTCCAGCAAGGGGAGAGAGAGAGGGAAGTCCCCGTCGCCACCCTTGCCTCCTACCACCGCCATTACCCCCATCGCTACCCTTGGCCTGTCGCCAAGAAAGAGAGAGAGGTCGCCGCCCTTGCCCCCGTCACAGAGAGAGAGGGTGAGGCCCCATCGGCCCGCCTTGCCCCGTCACAGAGAGAGAGGGTGAGGCCCCGTCGGCCTGCCGTGCCTCGCCCCACAGCTCCCTTGCGCCGGATGCCGCATCCTCCACCCGCATCGTCGCTCCTCGTCCTACGCCGCATCCTCCACCCGCGCCGCTGCTCCTCATCCTCCACCCGCGCCGCTGCTCCTCATCCTACGCCACATCCTTCGGCCGCCGCCTTGCCCAGCGCTACCTCCACACCTCACCTCGCCGCCTTTCCTCACCGCTAGTGAGGGGCAAGCGGAGGGGGGAGGGGAGGGGCAGCAGAGAGAGAGGACAGAGAGAGAGGAAGATAGGAGGTGGGGTGGAGAGAGAGGACGGGAGCGGGTATGGGGGAGTGGATAAGGCAGATGGGGCGACGAGTACTAAAGGTTGGGAGTTGATCAAGCGAAGCGTGACACCAGCGCCGCTGAAGTTGAATGCGAGGGTGAGGAGAAGGCAATGGCTGCAAGGCACGCATGATCAGGTAGGGACGATTTGTTGCGCTGGCAAGGACGTCACCTTTTTTTTCTCACCGTGTGAAGTGCCGAGCGCCTGTTCGTGAACAGTAGCAGAGGCTCCTGTAGGTCAGCATTCCTTTAAGCGATATGTATGTAGATATTCATGTCATTTGTCTTTGAGAGAGACAGAGTAGCTGTAGCTGGACCTTACACATTTCAAATGATGATACGATGAGAGAGAGGATGTACTTCCTCCGTCCTAAAAATAACTCTCGCTTTTCGAGAAATCAATAAATTTGATTAAATTTATACAAAATAGTACTAATATTTATCGTACAAAATAAATATGAATAGATTAAATCTATTTGGAGATGCGAATGTTAATATTTTTTTTAAAAAAATGGTCAAATTTAAAACTGTTTAAGTCCTTGAAAAACGAGAGTTGCATTCTTTTTTTATGGAGAGAAAAAGTCTACATAACCCTCCAACGTATTAAGAGTCGATCACGTCACCCTCTGAAGTACAAAACCGGATGTTTAACCCCCTCACCTTTGCAAAACCATTTAAATGACCCCCTATGGTGGTTTTCCTAGGTGGTTTTGCCAAACTGGAGTGCTGAGGTGGATTATGTTGCTGATGTGGACCGCTTACATGTGGAGCCCGCGTGACGGTCTCTCATCTTCATCTTCTTCCTCTACTCTCTTTACTGCTGCCTGCCATCTGCCCCTCCCCCACCCGAGCCGCGATACGTGGTCTGCTCCCTCCCCAGCCTGCGCCACTACCCACCATCCTCCTCCTCCCTCACCCGGGCTACTGCCCGTCATTCGCCCCTTCCCATACTGCACCGCCACCCGCCGTCCACCCCCTTCCCAGGAGCAAAAGCTCAGGAGCTTTGCAATGGCGGACGACAGCTCTGGCAGATCAAATCATCGGCGCTTCGGGCGGTTGGGAAGGAGTAAAAGCTCAGGAGCTTTGCAATGGCGGACGGCAGCTCTGGCAGATCAAATCATCGGCGCTTCGGGCGGTTGGGACTGCGATGGAGCAGCGTTGATGGGTCCATAGACCCGGGATCCCCAACGGAACTACTTTCCCATGACACTTGGCCCAACAAAGGCCGCAGCAACAACCCGTACCTGGGCCGGCCCAGCTACGCGAAGCCAGGCCGAGACCACGATCCTGCCACCAGCCGTCTCCTCCGACCAGGAAGCCTGGTTGGCGCCCCGACCAGGAGTCAGTCGGGGGTAGGGCCGCAGTCCGACCCCGACTGAGTCCTCCCGATCGAGCTTTCCCGACTGGGGATACGCAATACTGCCCGCACCGCTCCCCCCCGACCGACTCGGTCGGGGCCGACTGGGACAACCGACCAAGGACGCTCGCTCAGTGTAGGTCCAGGAAGCAGGTTGAATGGATAACGAGGAAGCATCCGGGTCAGCCAGCCGTACGCAGAGCCGTATCGTGCCACGCCCTGCGCACGTGTGTACAGTGCCGTCGTAAACCTACTCGCTACGATGGAGTGGCCTGACAAGTAGAACAGGGACCGAGGACAGAGGCCATACCACGCCCGGCGACGTGGACTTCGACAAGACTAGGCAGCGTCCGTACACTTGCTCTCTTATCCTTTCCGACCTGTAAGACCGTTCCCTTGTACAATAAAAGGGGACGGACCCTCCACCTCTAGGGGAGAGGTCCAGACACACACCCTCTTACACTCTTACGTTGCCACACTCTCTCGCACTTAGTGCTTGTCTGAGCTCCTGCCACTCTCTTCCACTGAGACGAGAACAAGGTCAGAACTCAGGCACCCCCTTTCATCCTCCTCTTGTTTGTACCCCCACTGCAAACTTTGAGCACCTGGGCTCAGTAATAAAGTCGACCGACCGACCCTGACTGGACGTAGGGCGCGTTGCCTGAACCAGTATACATCTTGTATCATTGTGTGCTAGGCCACATCCGATCTAACGCACGGCAAAACTACAAATATTTACTTGTAGGCTAGATTTTGCACCGACAGGCGTTGTGCGAAGAGGAGAGGAAGGGATCATGTAGGATGGATCACCGGAGGTGGGTATGGACGGAGATGGCCGAACGGCGATGGAGCTCGGGCGACGGCCGGTCTTCATGGCGGCGGAGCTTCCCGGCGGCAAAACAACGACAGCAACTGGTAGAGCACATGTGGCTTGATGTCACGAAGCTCCTGGTGACGTTGGCATGCTCCGACGTGCTCGGCATGAGGCGAATCGGCGAGCCATGGCGGCGGCTCCTTCGGCTCCGGCGGCGGCAGCGACTTCAATCGAGCGGGCGGTGCTCCGACGACGAGGAGGTGTTGAGGATCAGTGACGGAGCTTCAGCTTGTCGTCACGGAGGTCCAGGTGGAGCTGGCCGGTGACGCTCTGCTCAACCCCGCTTCTTCCGGTGAGTTGGCAGGCCGATGCGAGCGGCCATGGGTAGGGAAAAAAGAAACCTAACCTGTCCACTTAAAAGTGGGGCCCACATGTTCATGTTAGGGTCTCAGTCCACTTCTGCACTTCAGCTAGGCAAAAACACCCATGAGAACCATTACAGGGGGTCATTTAAATGGTTTTGCCAAAGTGAGGGGGTGACGTGGTCGACCCTTGTGGAGGGAGAAAATTTTAGTAGGTTGACCCAAATGACCCACTGCTTCCCATTGGGCCGGCCCACTAGAGTTTCGTGCCAGGCCGCCCTTGAGCTACCAGCCTACCACCGGGTTGTTTCATTTCATCCCGTTCGTCGCCGGCTCGCCGCCGGCCGGCCTCACGCCGCCCGCCCGCCTCTTCTCGCCGGGGTGAAGCGGTTATTCCTCGACTCCGTTAACTGGTGAGCTCACCTCCTCCTCCATCTCCTCCCCCCTGCTCCGCGCCCTTCGGTCTCGCTCTCGCCCCCTCTCTCTCAGGCCGTCGGTTCCGTCAGGTTGGGGCACCTCAGGCTGCTGCTGGAGGTGTTCCCGATCGTGTGACTTTGGTGTGCTGTTCCTGCGTGTTTTATTTTGGGGGATATGCGGAGATGTTTGCCTTGAGTTCTCTCCCCAGATCGAGTGACTTCTCTCCCTGCAAGGATTTCCCACTTGATGAAAATTGTCATATGTGGCGAACTGAACATTGTTCGTGACCGCGTAGGCTGTAGCAAACTTGTTCTTGCTGAAGAATCAAGGGTTCAAGTTCCCTTTGAGATACTTCATTTCAACCCTATATGCTACCGGGCCACCCAGAAGGTATTTCAGGAACGAACATACTGAAATCAAAGTTAAGGAGACACTTCCTCGTCTCACATTTAGGAGACAATGTCTATGGATTATTACTTTTTATGCTTTCCCAAACTAATTTCATACTTGTAAGCCAGTTGTACTTATTTCACCTCTTTCTTTCTTAATTTAACGATTCACCATTTGTTTGACCCATTCACCAAACCAAATGTTAGTTTCTTTGGAACAATGTCATCTTAATCCATTTTTCAGGTTTCGGTGCAATAACTGTTCATTTACTTTTTGTCTCGTGTCATGTCCTGACGGTTTAGTAGGGTGGCTGCATCAGGTTACTCTGGTGCGAGGTTTCTGTTTCGTGTTAGTTTTTTTGGAACCTCGAAACGGTGGTTGATAAAGATAATGAAATCCAGGGATGAAAACATTAACTGCTTGGTAAATTGTCAAGCTACACTCTGACCGCTTTAATTTCACCGGTTTTTTATATTTCTTAATATAATGATACACAACTCTCCTGCGTGTTCGAGAAAATTTCACCGGTTTTTGTTCTGTTAGAAACTGCCATCTTATGCATCAGATTCTAGCTGTCAATTTTCTGAGTTTGTCATTGCTAGTTGATTGATGACAGTTTTTATTCTCGATTCATAACAAAGTTTTGCTGAGTTTGTCAGTGTTGCTTGCTCTACGATCACTGAGTATTAAGTGTTTAGTTTTGTTTGAGGTGTTACCTGGTGCTAGGCTTGCAGTTACAGCAAGTTACAGTTATATAGTTCTTGTGCATCATCAGATCCTAGCTATCTCTTCTGCTGCTTTTGGGACTGTAAAGTGACTTTGCATAACTATGCCTATTGTTTGTCTAACTTGTAGGGTCACTGACTAGTGATCACTATTTGCAATTACAAACTGTTGCTTGATGTGTGATCACTGAGTACCACAGAATGTCTATAATTTTAGCTGCGGTTAACAATGATATCACTCTTTTTTTAGGTAGATATGCTTCTAGAGTTGTGCGCTACTGCTATAGTTGCAGGCTCATTGAAACAGGAATGAAACTTTAACTTTTGCCAAAGCTCCTAGCCAATATTTCAGAGAAGAATGCTGAAATATTTCAACTCCCGCAGCTGCTATCTCTCCACTTTGCGCTCTGAACTTGTAGTTTGTCATGTTCTGTGATTTTTTACTTCTTCAGGTTCAGGTTTGTGGCTTGATAGTTATGTTGTGTGATCGGGTTGAGGTACGTAGCAAGCAGCATCAGGAAGCCGCCTCAGCTTCTAGACTCCTACTGTCACACCAAGCAAGAGCTATATTCTCTTATCTATTTGTTTTGGCAGAGTTTTTTATCCTCTTATGTGATTTCCCCATTCCACTAGTATAAATGATCAGATGGTGTTCTTCTGAATCTCATTGAGTTGCTCAGACTTATCCTGACATCTGAAACTTTTCTTGCTGTTCCAGAGCAATATGACAGAATTAGTTTTTTCTAGTGCCATGTAATCTTGTGAAGTTCGGTTGCCCATCTTGTTTGCTATAGACTGAGAATTTGAGATGGTGTTATTGTTTGTTCATGAGTGGCAGCCTTGCAACTGTGACAGCAAGCGCAAACTGCAACACATTCACTCAGCAGTGGCCCCAGTATTGCAGGCAGCGTGTCAACTGGCAGCAGCAGCGTTCACCTGGCAACAACACCATATTTCAGCCTTTCTGGTACTTATTGGGTCAAGCCAACAAAAAAAAACCCATATATAGTTAAAAGTGGGTAGCTTGGGTCAGGTCTTGGATCAACCAATCCCAACCCATTTGCTAGGCTAGATACAGGATAAGGAGATGATGAGTCAAGATCAGCCTTCCACCGAAGATAGGTGTGGGAGATTTTGGAATGGGATGGAATTGCTCAAGGATGTCACTGAAAAAAAGCATCTCCTCCCTACTGGGCTTGAAGGGTACTCCTATCTTTAACATAATCTTGCCCTCTCTTTTCATATTGATCTCTTATTGACATTTTTATATCCCTTCCATGCCAGCATTGACACACTTCTTGGAGGTGGCCTGCGCCGAGGTCACTTGACAGAGGTTACTGGACCATCATCTTCCGGTAAAACACAGGTGAGAAAATGAGTTATCATTTCTACACTCAAGATACTCGTGGTCACCACTTGGTATGATTATCTTGGAAATAGTATGGTGTATCATAATCATGCTATTGTCCACTCCATGCACGCCATTGCAGGTTTGTCTGCATTCTGCTTCACTTGTTGCAGCCAAGCATCTGGGGGTGGTTATGTACTTGGATACTAGTAACTCCTTCTCTCCTAGTCGCGTTGCTACCATAATTGATGGGACTCCTGACCTATTTGGTCATAAAGGTAGCCAATCGACCATATTTCTTCAGTGCTCTTTCCTTTTGTCATTCAGTGAGTTTCTGTTTTAATTCTTAAGGTGTAAGTAGAAATTTGTTCCTGCAGTTGGTTAGCAAAATCTGTAGCATGTGCTGTACATATAGCTTATGAGTACCAGGTTTTGACTTGCAGCCAAAGGATGTGAGATTGAAGATGTCATGAGAAGCATCATCTGTGAGTCCGTGTTTGATATATTTGCTTTGTTTGAAGTACTAAATCAACTCGAAATCTCTCTGTCGAATGACAAGGTAAGTATGATGGAAGTCTTCCATATGATTTCAGATTTCATGTCAAATACTTCTATCACATGGCACATGCTTAATAGGTAAACAATGGTGGTAGCAAAATTTGCTTGCTTATCATTGACTCGATATCATCCTTACTTGCTCCCATCATTGGAGGCAAATATCCGCAAGGTACTTGCATAGCCTTGTCTATAATTTGTTCCCCTCCTTGGCATGGCATACTCCAGTAATACAGCAAGTAAATTGGATTGAAACTGCAATTTTGAGAGGTTGAGACAAATTAGAGGTAGGAATTGAACCAATTTAGTGTGCTGAGCTGTTCGTACAAGAGAGCTTATGAATTATGTTATATTACTTAGTAACAAATATGTATGATACAATTGTTCATTTATAGAATCAGTCCTAAATTGAATTTCCCTTTATTAAGTTCTTAAAACAATAGTTGCTTGGTTCATTCCTCTATGAGGAAGGTGTCATAAAATTCTTGAAGTAGCTTTCAATTCTTTCCTCTGAAGTCTGAACCTGCATTAATAAACTGACAGGGCGGTCGATGATGATATCAGTGGCAATGATTCTAAAGAAGTTAGCAGATGAGCATAACCTATCTGTTCTGGTAAATTTTTCAACTCTAATTTTTGGGAACCAACCATGGACTGCTAAATGGAATGAGCACATTTGGAACTATATATTTCTAAAATATCATTGTCAGTAACCAAGTCCAGCTCACTTGGTGTACACCCCACCACCTAGATTTAAATCCTTAGGCATTCTTATTGGGCTAATGCATGTATTCAACTTTATCCAATTCATTCTGTAGTAACACTTACATGCTTGGAGAAAATCAGAAACTGTAATACTGCGGTAATTATCTTAGTAGAGCACCTGAATTTGCATGCCGAAGATTACTTAGGCTTCAGGAGCACTTCATTTTTTTATAGTTTATGCGCAAATAGAGAATGGTAGGAGATCTCCACTCTTGATTTTGGGCAACCATTGTAGATTCTGCTGCTTGTGCACATTAGTTTCAATAAATGATTTTAGATACCAGGAATTTCCCAAGGAACTTCTCTCATAATGGTCAACATTTCATGGATTCAACATGAAAATATTTCATTTGTTTCCTTGAGGTCTCATTCTGGTTACAGATGGGGCACAAAAAAATTGTGGTCTTGATCTGTTTTGGAAAGTGCATAGTTACCTTCCATTGGTTAAAAAGTTTCACATTACCTAATACCCAGTTTTAATGTGTCCAAAAAGAATATGATCTCATAGATTTCGTTTAATAATGTACTTTTATTGGGGTCAGACCGTGAAATATTATGTAGTAGTAATGCTCTTGTTTCTATACTCCCCTTTCCCTGATCTGATTTAGTTATTAATTAGCTCCTATTTGAGTGGGGAAGCCTTCGACTCCTCCCAAGGATGGACCAGTATAAAAGTTTTTGTTCTTCGATCATGATTCATCAATCATTAAAAAATTTATTTCCTTGTAATAAGATGTACTGATGGTCTAGTAAAATGGTTAACATCATGTACCAAGAATGTTTACCCTGTCTAGGACGTTTCATCACTACATGGTAGGTATGGAATGAATGCCAAACACCACCTTCGTACTGCTTGGCATCCTGTAGGCATTCAAAAACCATTTGTCTTAACAATTGATTTTACAAATTGCTTTAATTCGACCTTTATAATACATTTGGCAAACAATACGAATGTGAACAAAATGGTGGTTCTTAGACTCATTGATTAATTTACTCCTTTGCATTGGGTCCAGGTAACCAATCATATGGTTTCTGCTGGCAATGGAGCTGTCAAGCCTGCTCTTGGAGAGAGCTGGAAAGCTGTTCCACATGTCCGCCTGGTGATATCTCGTGAATGTAGGAGTAATATCTGCACTGCAACTGTGCTGAAGCACACACTACTGGTATTTTCTTTGACAATTTGATCATACCTTTTTAGCTTTCACTGCCTCATCAGTATTGCTTGTTGTCACTGTAGAAATTGCATGGATTATAATAAATAAACAAGCAGTACTATTTTGTTAAACAGATGAATTGTCATGATCTGATTTTTAGCACTACCATTTTATAAACTCACCATTACAGCATTATATACCTTTGCTCTATGTGTGTATATTATGTTTGTACACACTGTACACTGTATATGTGGTCAAGAGAATCGCTTTTATTTTTTTGGCCTGCATGCATAGTTTCTGATTTATGCTGTGACAGCAACAATGGTAGACAGATTTTGTTCAAAAGAAACAAGAAGCATGTGAAACCAGCAGGAAGCAATGAAAAAAAAACTCGGCTGGTGGGGGGAGAGACCGCCCCCATGGTTTTCTATAGGCAGGGAAGACCCCAGCCATACTAGCCGAGAAAACCCCCGAACTCTGGCCTCATCCTATAGAGCACTAGTACTTCTTTTACTTATGAAAAAGCTGTAGAGAGGAGTGATTGGGTGAATGATATGCAGCTTTTCCCCTAAAAATTTAAACGCAGCCTTTTTCTCTACAAAAATGCAGCATATTCCCTAAACAAAATGACATGCATTTTTGCTTGAGGTCAATCTCTCCATAGTCTGTATAACTATTTCATTGGAGCTTACCCCAAGTTTCTCGGGAATAAAAGGCATTATTGTTGCTGCTGCTGTTGCTTTTATGAAGAAATTATGGTTCCAGTCTATCGTGTTCAGATGCTCCCATCTGTTTTGCACTTCCTTCCGGGAGCAAGGATGATAGTCAACTTTATTGATCACCAAGCCCACAATCTTGTGAGTCGGGGAAGACCTTTTTTCCTGTTTCATGAGGCATGAAAAAGTGGTTGCCTAGCTTTGTCACCAAATGATGGCTTTTCTCTTCGATATCTGGACAGCGAAATAGTACTGCCTGACATTTGGAGGGATGGGAGAATTCTTGCTCTGATGGTTTGAAGCAAATTTATTGCCTCTGCTCAGTGCCACTAAACGTCCTTTCATGTTTGTTTTTCCTGACCTTGTTACTTCGTCACAGGCTTCTGGCAGTACTGTGAAATTCACGGTACCCAGCTGATCTCAGAGCTCAGAATCGGATAGACGGATGATTGATGGTTCAGGACCCAATGAACTTCACCCATAGGGAACTTGATAAGCTGAGGAGCTGGTGTACATATATTTATTACTCGGCTGTTGGAGTAGCCGCTGTATTTTCTTTTTTGGCAACAAATTGTAAATGTATTATATCTTTTGAAAAGCATATGCTTTCTTCCATTAGTTAAATGTATTATCTATCTTTCTTTTGTCAACTTATATACCGAATCCGATGTACATATGGTGTCAAAATGTGAGATTGGCGTTATTATGTTATCTTACAGCGTACCAAATTCCATGGCTGCATCCTTGTAATGATGAATGACTACTGCACCAAAAAGCATTGTTACTTCCATGTTCAATTATTATTGACCGAAAGCGCATTTGCGCCGTTGTAACAACGATACTTCCAGGTTGTTTCACGATCGAGCAGTTCTGGAGTTTTGCTCCTTTATGCGATGCTGCCAAAAGGAATTTCAGCTCTTTTGCCTGATGTGAGCTAGCTTGAGAAGAAGCCGAAGGCAAAAGCCGACGGACTGACATCCCCCTGCAGTGATAACGTCGGTGCGGTGTGGATGCTGCGACTGGAGGGAAAACTAGCGAGTAACTCATGCAGATGATAGCCCTTTGTGCCAATGTTGAGGTAGCCGAGCATGAGGACGAGTAGCCATGGTCGAGGATGCCGTGCGTAGAGTAGCTGTGGTCGACGTAGCTGTCGAGGTTGTCGAAGACGAGGAAGTCGCGCATGAAGCCACGGGCACACGAGGAGGCACCGTGAGGATGGTGGTGCATAGGGGAAAACGCCAAAGACGAAGATGGTGACGCGCTGAGGCAATCGTAGAGGAGGGTCGATACCGAAGTCGATGCAGTCTAACCATCAGGCGAGACATTCCCGGGTTTTCCAGGCCTGGGAACGCATCGGGGATGATGGCACGCACCGGTGTTGCCAATACCGGACGTGCAAGGGAGAGTGCACAACCAGGCACTGTTGTCTGAGAGACCAGCAGAGAAGGCCTCCACGACGGTCACAGGTGCAGAAGAACGGCGAGGTAGAAGATGCCAATGCAGCCCGTGGTTGCTAGAGTAAACGAACAAGGTGGAGAACGGATGGTGACGCTGGTGACGAGGTGGTGCTGGATGAAGCAAGGAGGTAGACCCGAACGATCTGACGCAACGCCTGATGATCCAGATGACGCGGCGACGAAGCTTGAAGGAGATGGCAAAGAACTCGAACAGCCTGATGAAGACCATGCGCGCAAGGCGCAGCGACTCGTAGTCGATGACGAGGTCGTTGATGTGGTCAGCGGCGGTGAGGATGCAACGGCGAAGGAGACCACGGGTGGCGCCGCTGCTACTCGAAGAGGTGATGCAGCGGTAGCCCTCCATACTCGGGGAAGTGGCACACAACACGAGGACGAATGTCATGGGAGCAGCCAGGTGGATCACGCACATCAGCTGATCGGAATGAGTATGCACGAGGCGAGACGACGATGGGCGAAGTCGGCAGAAGGCGTCCCGATCGGTGGAGGCGATGACGAGCCGGCGGAGGTTGACATGCGGACGAATCAGTGAGGAGGGCGGTGCACACGAGCATCCCCTAGGGTGTCGTCCATCTTGCCAAGCCGCACAGTCAGAGATAGGGCAAGAGCTGGTGAAGTCGATGTCGATGTCGAAGTAGAGGCGAGAGGTTGACGGGTGGTGGGTGATGCAATCCCGGATCGGGCAAAAGAAAAAGGTACAACAGCAACAAATATCCGTGTAGAGCTTGTAGGTGTCTAGCCTGACTCCGCGTGGACCCTTCTCCTCTTTTTCCCATGGTCAGTCGTGTACAGGAAAGAGAGAGGGAGGGGGAAGATAGGCCAGGCTGGCCAGCAGATGCTGAGCAGAGGCCAGCACACGCCTTGCATAGAGGCACAACCGCACGAGGCAACGCGGGCCTACTGGAGCGGCACGTCGGCCGGCAGATCGAGTCCCATGGGGACCCGACATGGCCCTTCTTTTTTCTCCTTCTTCCTCTCTTTCTCTTCTTTTTTCTCCTTTTTCTTTCTCCTTCTCTTCATCCATGGCTGAAATTTTTAGGAGGTTTCGAGGACCCCAATGGGCTGCGCGGGAGAAGAGGGGCTATAGCCCCCAGCCAACATGCTGGATCTGCCCCTGCGGGTGGTGAGCGACGCCTCAAGTAGGCCCGGCAAATATTGTGTCCTGGTGTCATTAATGACAATACCCTAGCGAAGACATTAACACATTTGTCATAATATAATAATTGATGGATAAAAGATCCGTCATCTTTTATAAGTCATTAATTAGTGATATTTGTGGTGAGGAGCTCGCCATCACTTGTAACCTATTTTCACATGGTGGAAGTTCTTAAGCCGAGAGAACATGAGCATGAACACGTGGTCAGTTCATCCAAAACGCCATCTACTTAATCAATCCTACTGACAGAAAAAGCAACTACTCCCTCCATCTTTAAATATACGGCGTTTAGGACAGCGGCTGGTAGTTTAGAAATGGACTAGCTAGCTTTTAAGGACGGAGGTAGTGAAACGAGATCGAGGGCGTTGTTTCGGCATCACGATCCCGTGCTTATTCACTGGTAGCTAGTACGGCTGCTGGTGCGCGCAGTCGAGGTTGAGCCCGGCGTCGACGTTGAAGATCTGGCAGTATCTCTGGTAGAACCCTATCCGGTTGTTCACCCTGGCGTCGTCGGTGCGGTTGCACTCGAGCCCCCCGTTGACGATGTTAGTGACGAGGCCGAAGCCCGGCGTCCGGTTGGCGGCGAGGTCGGCGGCCGAGGGACGGTACTCCCCGACCATGACCTCGTGGCACGACGGCTTGGGCCGGCGCGGCGTCATCCAGAACCAGAGCGCCGTCCGGAACGCCGTCTCGGAGCAGTTGGCCACCACCTCCGGGTTGCGCAGCCCGTCGAAGCCCAGCGCCCGCCCCGCCGGCCCGTAGTTGAAGTTCCAGGAGAGCTGGATGGGGCCCCGGCCGTGGTAGGACTTGCCCGGGTAGCACGGCCACTGCCTGTCCGTGGCGTCGCAGTAGTTGCTCCCCGGGCTGATCTCCTCCTTGTAGCACAGGCCCCACGAGTACTCCCCGTCCGGCGCCGTCGCCCAGCCACCTGCAGAAGAATAGAATGAAATCATTTCACTTAATTTGTTCATGCAAGTACTCTATGATCATGGCCTCGATCTGTATATAATCTTCGATCGATACCGTACCTGTGGTCTCGTGGGAGATTTGCGCGAAGAAGGCGGCGATCTCGCGCTTGCGGGTGTTGAGGTCGCCGGTGGCGGCGAACTTGGGGAACGTCCGGGCGGCCATGATGAAGGAGGCGTAGGTGTAGAACCCCTTGGCCGGGCAGGCCGGGTCGTCCTTGTGCAGGAACAGGGAGTTGTACAGCCGCTCGCTCACCAGCGCCGCGACGGGGCTACACTGCCCGGGGCCGCCGTACCTCGCCTCCGCTACGCCGGCACTGCCGGAAGCGACAACGAAAGCAACCACGGCGATCAATAAGGTGCCGCGCGTGGCGCAGGAACTCGCCATTGCCGGCCGATGATGATTGCAATCTGGCGAGCGCACTGGCAGCTTGTTGTTGTATTGGATTGTAATCAATCAAGTTAGCTCTAGTGCGTGGGGCTTGTATTGGATTGCATTGCGGACTTAGTGTTGGAGCGGCGTGTTCGCACGGATGTGCGCTATATAGAGGTGGCCGGCCGTCTAATGGCACGAAGCGTCGGGACGCATGGAAGAGACAAGGACGGCCGGCCGATGGTGGTAGTGGCGCCGGCGGCTAGTAGGTAGCTTGAGGTTAGAGCTTGGACCGATGGACCGCGCCATCACTGGTTGACTTTATCTTGTCTGAGCCAGCCATCATCATCCGTCGACCGTCGTGCAAGCAGGTCTCTTTTCACCGGAAAATCAACAGAGTGAAGCAGGGAAAGAGACCAACCAGAGTAAAGCAAACCAAAGATATATCAGCAAAGGAGGTTCCGTTGTCATGTTTCTACTTTCGAGCTAATCCTTCCTTTTCAAATTATAAGTGATTTTAACTTTTAAAATATATAGTTTTTAGTTTTTATACGTAATTAGATATACGCTATGTCTAGACACATGTTTTACTAAAAAAATCAAACGATTTATAATTTGGAAGTAGTTGAATTGGTTTTTCTTGCTAGGCCGGTCTAGAAGATTTTGCACACTAGTAAGCAAAGTGGAGTTGGTAGTGCAGGCCAGCATTATATCCAGCGATAAAATGGGTGTTCCATTAAGAAATGAAAATTGTATTGGGCTCACATGTGCGTAGGTGATTTGATCAGGTCAGCTAAAAGGTGCCACTCCAGTTAGTGCATGCTCAATCTAATGTGCGTCTTTTCGGGTCGTTGACTGATGTTGGGTGGAGTCGATATTTGCTTATTTTAGTGCACGGCCTGCAAAAATTATCACGTGCCATTTTATAGTAATTAAGAATATATAATTGTGCATGAATCTACGACGTGGGTAACACATGTCAGTGAGAGTGTGAGACAACCTATGGTACAAGGCGATTAGGAAATTGTCCATTTGCAAACAAAAGAATTGGCAAGCGGACAGATTCAAATTACACGGAGATTGTAGGGTACTTTGTCATTGACTTTCTTCCATAAAACTTATTTACTAGATTATATCTAGTAAGACTAATTACCAATACGTATGTTGAGCACAAAGATAACATTCACTTTTTGACAGGTAAAAAAGTATATACTAACAATTGGACGGACCACTGAATCCTTCCGCAAGAAAAGTTTCTCATATTCAGTCGGAAGAGTTTAGGTAAGATTTTCGAAAAAAATCTCAACGGAAGAATCGAATCTATTCAGGAAGAATTGCAGCAATTCTTCAATCCTAACTAAATTCCGGAGGAGGAATTTATCCATTGAACAACAATTATTACTTAGGATCAGCTTGTAAATTTGCAGCACCGTGGTAGAATCGTTACCAACAGCATGCTGTGCACCTAAGTACGAAAAGACAATGCAAGCTTTGTTATGGCCATGTTAGGCTACGTGGTCGACGCCTTGGGAGTAATTGATGGAAAAGGGGCTCTAAGCACTACTAGAAATATGAGCATTCGTCCTTGACATTTGTATCGGACAGTTTTTTATCCGGTACTAACGTGCGAAATTAGTACTGGGTAGAAATTTTCGATCCTTGGAGGCCTTTTAGTATTGGGCAATAACACCAGTACCCCGTGAAGTACCATTTAGTACCGGTCAATAACACCGACCAATATAGTACTGGTCGGTGTTATTGACAGGTACTAAAAGTCTCTCCACGGGTTATTTCAAAAGGAAAGCATATCTAATTCAATCATATGTGCTGTGTAGGTGAGATGGTAAGGAAGGTTCGCACGAAGCTTGAGGTCGTAGGTTCGAATCCCAGAGACCACGCACGCGCATATTATGCGACTTGTGACGATGCGCGTGTGTGGGGACTCCTGGCTGTTCGTCAATTTTTTCCTTATTTTTTGGGCGTAAAGCCGTTTAGTACCGGTTGGTAACACCGACCGGTACTAAATGACGTGGCATTTAGTACTGAACAAGTGGTACCGGTCAGGCGCCCGGTACTAAAGGGGGTTATTGACCGGTACTGAAGGTCACTTTCCCAGTAGTGAAGTGATCACGAATGAAGACGTGTCGAAGTGAAAGCCCCCAGGGATTATTGAACGTAAATCTGTCCATGAACCTATGCAAACAGGCTATGCATGACGGATATAATTATGTCATACAGAGGGGCCAAGCCTGACATTTCGTTGCAGCATTCCGATTCAACCTCTTAGCAATCAGTTAGCAGCATTGAAAAATGGTATCTTAGAATCTGTAGCTGCTCGATGGCATTTATAGCAACCAACAATCTCCCAAGTCTGAGGGCCGCCGCAGCCGTCAGTGGGGTGACGTCCTAGGGTCCCTCCAGATTCTCGGCTTCTACTGTTGTTATCGTGGATTCCAGGTCGATACCCAGCGGTAACGTCCCAACTTCAATTGGGCTTGTGTGACCGTTGGGGACTTGCAACAGCACTACACTATCAAATTAAAGTCACTGAGGAATGCCAACCCTCCCCCCAAGCGTCGGGGACAAGAAATTAGTGATGTGGTTGGGAAT
Organism: Setaria italica; assembly: GCF_000263155.2. Lineage (NCBI taxonomy): Eukaryota > Viridiplantae > Streptophyta > Magnoliopsida > Poales > Poaceae > Setaria > Setaria italica. The sequence goes on along the minus strand of NC_028454.1, from coordinate 3,185,517 downwards.
TAGGGTCGCTAGCATCTCTTACGTTTTTGTCCTTGAAAAGCCGTTTCTTTGGTTGGCTCGCAACTTATGCGTGCACATATCATATGGGAGTTTCGAAACATGTACCTAACTCGATAACGCTTTTGGTACCGGACCCTACCATGTGTGGATCACTGAATCATCAAATTTGACATTCATATGTTTCTCTTAACTACAATACTTCGAGAAATCTGGATGTTTGACTTCACATTTTGAGGTGCGGGATCCTCTTTCTAATTTCATTTCATTTTCAAATACCTGCAGTACACCAATAGTAATAGGTCTACAACCAGGATTTAATAAATCCCCAGGCCACAAGTTTGCGGCGTATAAGCTTAATTAAGTTATTTGTTTATTTACACATATATGGAGGAAATGTCTAGGAGTTTGGTCACGCCATGTCGATCTGTCCATCATTTTTTTCAAGTGCTGAAGTATTCGTATCAATGCTGGAACTATCATTGTAAACTTTTAGTAAAATTTCAGTATCTCAAGTAGGCTTGCATTTTTTTTATTGATGTGTACTAAACATGTAGATACTGGATATGTTCAAACGAGATCTAAGAACATAGATCTTTGTTTAAACCTAGAATTTTTTTTCCCAGAGTGATATATGTTTGCGGTTTAGAAAATTTCTGATTAAAGCAAGGGATCTCCTTGCACAAAGTCCTTATTCGTTCAAACTATTAGCAGCCTTTTAATATATTTGTAATTCTTTAGCAGCATTTATCGCCTGGTATAGTGGTATCTGTAACAGCCTGGCGGTTGCAAGGCAGTTACAAAGTGCCATGACAACGGTCACATAATTTCCTCGGAGCCCTCCTTACCGAAGACGAGGGCTGTACTGTCCTTGATTCAAGCCAGTAACGACCGTTTGACCGTCTATCCTATCATGCGATGCTCGTTATGTGCCTGAAAAATAGCGTATTCCCTTAGCTATCTACTCATTATTAACCATAACTGCTCTAATTTTATAGAAGTAAATTAATGTATGCCAACTATGATCACATTTGTTGTCATTGCCACATCGACATTTTCATCTCCCTAGGCTCCTCTTCCGATCTATATAAACACCACCCTTCCCCTCCATTCACCTCATCTCCAAAGCAATCATTTTCCTTTGTTTCTTTCTTTTGAGAAACACTATATTGTAGGCACTAACACAACCTAAACTTCGACAACAAGAAGGATGAGAGTTTAAATGTATAGGATTATGAATAACGGGGTATAGGGTGAGGAGGAGAATCAAGCTACACGCTCTCTGTCGTTGGGTGTGTGCAGTAGGGGGTCCAACATTGTATTCTAGCTAGGTTCCTTACTTAGGTAGGCTATCTAGGGATCTATATATAGGCCCATGGCTCGCAAGAAGGTGAATCTCCAGTTGATCACCAACACCTTGTCCCGGCGTGCGACATACAAGAGGCGCTGCCAGGGCCTGATGAAGAAGGCCAGCGAGCTGGCGGCACTTTGTGGTGCCAAGGCATGTGTTGTAGTGTACGGCGAGAGTAAGGCCCAGCCAGAAGTGTGGCCGTCTTACCAGGAGGCCAGACGGCTCCTGATAAAATACAGGGACATGCCGGAGCATCAGCGTTTCAAGAAGGTGGAGAATCAGAAGGACTTCCTCGGCAGCCGCGTCACCAAGCTCCGTGGCATGGTGAACAAATCTGAGAGTGAAAATAACAAGCGTGAGAGTTTTGACATCCTCCACGAGAGGATGAACGGAGGGCGCCCGGGCCTCTTCGGCACCAGCACTGAGGAGCTCACCAGACTCCAAAAAATAGTGAGCGAGAGGAAGAGTCAGGCTAAAGAACGTCTCCTAGAGCTTGGTGCCGGTAAGGGACAGGGAGCACCCCTGGAGCCCCGAGTGCAGCTGCTGCCAGGGTCCTCCTCCCAGCCACAGGATCCCAACACCCAGCAGCCCCAGCCCCAGCATCCCCCAAACGGTGCGGTGCTCGGCACCTTACCTTCCAGTGCCTTCCCTGGTAGCAGCGGTGGCTGTGCCAGCCCCAGCAGCACCGGGGGCGACATGATGCAGCCTTACAGTCCAGGGTGCTACTCAGAGTTCCCATGGACATGGGAATGGAGCACTTTCCCCCCCATGGAATGAGGAGGCTGCTCAGTGGCTGCCATGCATGTATTGCCAGCTATAAACATGCATGCCGATATCAGTGTCTGAGTATCTGTTGTTTTTTTTGTTTTCGTTGCATCTCATCTCTTGCTTGTAAGGGTCCTATCTTAGAATCTCGGTTGTTTCGTGTCTCATGCTCACTTAGAGTGGAGTAGTGGTGTCATTGTCTTCAGTCTAGCATGCATTATCCCTGTATCCCTTTCAGTTGTTTAGTTATAATTATAATATTGCTGGCATGCTATATCTTTGTGGTGTTGCTGCTTTTGCATATCCAAGATAGATCTTAACCCTAGTGTGTAAGGAATGTGAGAAGTTCATATGAATGACCCTGATGGTATGGTGCTACCGATATACCCAGCATGATGGGGCTAAGGAGTTCGATTAGACGACCACACGAACGGCCATCAGGAGGCCTAGGATTCAGCACTTGCAGGCTGTTCACCATGATCTGTTACAAAATAGTAGCCAGTACTATTAGTGGCTATCTTTACCGTTTGTTTGGCTTCCTTTGTATGAGGGTGGATGGCAGTCCCGTCCAGGAAACGGAGCGATCCTTGCTGGTTCCGTGAATCAGATGAAATGGTTCATGAATCATGATGTTAGAAACTGATATCTCTAAAATTACATGTAGCGTGGCATCGAATCTTGATGGAATATTCGAGTATGACACGAATTTAGATCGTATCAACAACCGACATAGATGAATGTTGTACAAAACCTTAGATGATGTCGATGAAGCAATCATGAAAACAGTAAGATTTTGGTGAAGACGATTGCAATTGTTTTAAGCATGACTCGAAAAGAGTGCACTTGATTGTCACTCTCACAAGTCACAACTCTACGTACACATCCCTTTAGGACAAGATTTTTGTCCTATACAACAATCTAGTGCTATAGAATTAGGTACCAATTTTCTTGAATGCTCTTAATTACCCCTAGCTCCTTACAAGCCTTGGATGGGATCTTGTGTTAGACCATAGTTTAAAATTCAATAAAGCTTCCATTTTTAGAAAAAGATCATAGTTTGATAGCACCAATCCTCTTGTGTAAATAGTCCTCTCCGAGACCTCAAATATGCCTGCGGGAGAGTCATATTGTTAGTAGAATTCGAGTATTCAACGCTCTAGAGATCTCTTGAGTTCTAATCAAACTAGAATTAAGTCGCCACAAAACACAAGATGACCGCGTATATGTTCCAGAATATTTCATGCATATATGTTGTATCATTCGATGTGGCACCCTGCAGTCATTTCTACTTATACAGGAAATTTCGTTTGCTTTCTGACCAGAGCGCATCCTATGAAGTATGATATGCATGCACATAACCTGTTTGATTAAATGCCTTGATGCTCAACAACTAGTATGCCTCTCTACCGTAACTATTATTGTGTTACATTTAGTTGTTTTCCTGCATATGTTGCTCTATTAAGCTTTAAGCATAATTGTCGGCAAGGTAGTTTTACTTTTAACAAAGTCTGAACTTGTGCTTCTAAAATTAACATTCATTTATCTACTCAGAAATTTTGTGATCCCTGGTATGCGATATGCTGTTATTTGTTCTTTAGCTATCTGATTAGGATGAGCATTCATACGGTAGGATTTGCTATCTGTTAGTACAACCAAATGAATTAGTAAATTAATAGCTACCTGACAAAGCTTTTTCATGATAGATGTTACCTGCCAATACTGATTACACACAACAGTCTCATGGTGATACTCAATTGTTTAACAGTTGAAATATTGCTGGTGTCACTTACCAATCATCGTCGGGCTACTACCGCCACTCCATTGTTGGCAGCCCCTTCTCCAACTCTGGCACCTATTGACAAGGTATGATGTGCACGGAGATTGTGCTGTGCTATTCCTGTTTGTTCCAGTCATCACTGATGCATGGGTTTGATGAGAGGATGATGGCAGTTAGCGGGGATTGGCAACATTTTATTTACTAATCTATATAATTTGACTGAATTGCATATTTGACTGAATGCTCTTAGAACAAGAATGTGGGAGAAATAAGATATTGGATCAGTTTGCCATTGTGGGTACCTGCTGCACAAGCAGTCCATTTCTATTTTGTTCTTCTAGAACTTTAAGCAAGACTCAAGTTGAGTAGTAACAGCCACTGTGATATTTAATCTGTAGTCAATATATTCTGAAACTTCAGGCGTGTGGTAGTAGCAGCTTGCTGCTCGATCTCGCATCGGTTTTATTTGTGTTCTGTGTTCTGCCATAGCAGGCACCTCTTAAGCTTTGCAAGTCTCAGCCCATCAGGTTTGTTCAGAGATCGATTGACTCGATGGGCAGCAACATCTGGTGAGGATAAGTGTTGCAGTAGCTTTATAATTCCCCTGCTATAGCTCGTTGGTTCATAGGAACTTTGACTCGATAATTGCCTAGCTCTGTAGCTGCCTGTATTACCATTCCTGCAGTTCTTTCGGTGGAGAGCAGCAGCTAGTGTTCCTGTTGTGATCGGTCACGACTTATTATTTATTCCTTGAGATTTCACTGTCAATTTGGATTGGTACTGCCTAGTTAGTGCTGCTGTGTCCATCTGTTTGCTATGCACTTTTTAATGGAACTGCAATACGATGACAATGTGGGATACTTAGATGAACTGTGTGTGTGCTATAAATAAGATGCTAATGGAATCCAAAACAGTGTCTAGTTAGTTCTTGTGTTCTATGCTACCTTTTTTTAGTTCTCTTTTCACAGCACCTAGAGTACTTATATATTGGTGCTGATGCATATTCTATTTTGGTTGTTGCAGTTTATTGACGACAAGGTCCAGGGGATGCATGTCGACACTGTTGTTGTTTCCGGTGCTGGATTGACTCCATGAATATAATATGCTATTTTGATGTGGTTAAACCTGAGATATTGTATCTGATTTGATGTTGTAATTATGATAAATGGGTTGTTTTCTGTGTTGAAATGACTATTATGCTAAATGGGTTGAAAAACTTGGCAATTTTTGGTGGGCTGAAACTTTTCTGGGCTGTGTGTAGTAGGTTTGCTCAAATATAGTGGTCTGAAAATGTGACCCAACTTACTGGCCCACTTATAAAATAGCCCCCTTAACAAATGGGCTATGAATGCAACGTTATCGTCCAGTCAGCAAACACGTCAGCAGCCATGTCATTATCCACGTCATTTGCGCCTACTACGTCATTGCCCACATCAGAAGCCATGTCATTGCCGACGTCATCAATGCCAGTCATGTCAGTAGCCATGTCAACAGCCACACCATCATCATTATCCAAATCACTAGCCATGTCAGCCGCCACGTCAACGTCCATGTCATTTATGGGTGAATACGCGGCAACCATCTGTGACGTTTATTTTCGTCATTGATACTGGGCTTGGGTTGGGCTGCGCGGGCCTAAGAGTGTTTAATGACGGTTAAGAAACGTCATAGATTGTGTTGATCTGTGATGATTACGAAGAAACGTCGATCAATTTAATCAGTGACGCTCAATACATGATGCTATTTGAAATTGTCATAAACACTGCTTTATGACGGTTTTTCAATGATCTCTGTAGTTTTTTACATCTCTCCAAAAGCGTAGAGTGCCAGTGGGGATTCAAAACTCAACCTGATGAGCTGCAACAACCTCCAAAAGCAAAGCTAAATCTAGCTACGTACAAAATGGACACATAGTTTCAGGGCTTGATTGATCCGCGCAAATAGCTACAAGAAGCTTGGACGATGATGATCAGCTTCAAGCCCCAAGAAAGCATGTGGGCCCGGAATGTTTTTGGTGGTGAGGGGGGAGATATTTTGCTATGTACTCCATGTCCATTCATGCGGCTCCAGGAATGCATGAACAGACGTTTGGTGTCCGTCACGAGCTGCCACTGAGATCCCGGATCCTTGCCTGGTCGAGCATGGACCACATGACCTGCACGTCTTCGTAGGCGCACGCCATCACCTCCCCGTGGAGCTTGGCCCTCTCGGCTTCGACGTGCTGCACCATAGCTGCACACACAAGATAATCAGATTCTGTATCAGCTAGCTAGCTCCATTGATCCATCAGAGCTCGTGCAGGGGAATCAACGGAATGCGGTGCTCGAACAATCTACCGGGTGAATGTACTGACCTGAGCTTGGTTGCTGCGGCTTCTTGCCGTCCTTGTGCGGGACGAAGATGGTGCAGGCTTTCCGGAACGGCGTCGTAATGGTGCGCACCCAAGAACCCATATAAACGCACGCGCAGAAGCGGTCAGGGCTCTGCCGGAAGGGAGAGAGATTATAGGATAGAGCTAGACGAACTCTGTGTCTTGCCGGCCGGCGCCACTGGCCAGGCCAAATCAAACAAACAACAGGCTGATCTGTATGCCGTAGGGGTAAGTTTATATGAAGGCGCTGCCCGCTGCTTCAGGAAGGATGGGCAATGTGTTCAGGAAGAGGATAATTAACGGAAGGCAGAGCTCCTAGTTCGCCGCAGCGACCTAATCATGGCGCTGTGTGGGCATCACGCGAGTATATATTATTATGGCGAGGAGGTGGGGGAGGAGGAGGACGCAGCGCTCCTATGGTAGGCACACAACAGCGGCATGACGACGGGGAGAGGGAGAGGGAGAGGGGTTGGGGAGGCAAGATCCGGGGGACAAGCGGCGTGCGCGGCCATGTTGAGCGCCGCGCAGTGGCTGCACGTGCTGCCTCCCGGGCATCGATCCGGGAGCTAGCGAGCGAGCGAGAGAGATGGCTGCATGATTGGGTGGGGTGGACCACGGCGTCTCGTCGGCTTCGCCGGCTCACCGCCGATGGACCGGTGGATCAATCGCGGTTGAGCCAGCCCGTGCAGGACGTACGAAAGCGAGGGTACTTTTGTGGCGCGCACACACCGCGCTCATCAACAAACTATCCGAATCGCACGGTTCTCCTTGACTTGTGCTACTG